>NC_140702.1:5000-95000 GCF_054131305.1 Coturnix japonica
TGAGAACATGGCACAGCACAATGTTCAACCATCACATCAACACATAGAGCACATGGCACAATACAATGTACATGTCCAACATCCATATACAGCACATGGCACAACACATTGTACATGTACAACATCCATATACACAGCAAATTGTCCAACCCAGGTTACAGGCGCAGCATCCACATGTTGAGTACAGGGTACAGCACAGTTGACAGACGCAGCATCCAAATATACAGCACATTGCATGGCACAAGGTACAATTACAGCATCCAAATATACAGCACATTGCATGGCACAAGGTACAATTACAGCATCCAAATATACAGAACATTGCATGGCACAAGGTACAATTACAGCATCAGCACATTACATACACAGCAAGACAAAATTGAAATCAATAACACAAACATGAATGGACTCAGTATTAAAGCCAATTTGGTTAACAAGAATTGACTTCAAAGCTAAAGCCAATGTGGCACATTCAAAATGGCAGCACAGCGCTGAAACCAGCATAACTCTCATAATGGCTGCAAATGGGCGCAAGTCAAAGAGTGGCCACAAATGGGCACGAGTCAAAGAGTGGCCACAAATGGGCACAAGTCAAAGAGTGGCCGGGAAGCAACTCAGCTCCCTCAGGCCTTAAATGTAGGTTATGGGGCTGGGTTAGCCCGGATAGAAAAAAATGGGCTAGCCCAGCCCCGTAAGCAAGGATAAATAAAGCCAATTTGGCTAAAATAATTGGATTTCAAAAATAAAGCCAATTAATTTGAGTTAAAATTTGAGTTAATTTGAGTTAAAATTTGAGTTAATTTGAGTTAATTTGAGTTAATTTGAGTTAATTTGAGTTAATTTGAGTTAATTTGAGTTAATTTGAGTTAATTTGAGTTAATTTGAGTTAATTTGAGTTAATTTGAGTTAATTTTAAGCCAATTTAGTTGACATAAATTAATTTTAAACCAAAAGCCAATTTAATTGAGATTAATTGATTGCAAAACTTAAGCCAATTAGAATTAGATAATTAGATTACAAAGCAAAATCCAATTTGGTTGACAAAAATTGAATAGAAAGCTGAAGCCAATTTGAGTTGAAATTAAATGACTCCAGAACAAAAGCCAATTTGGTTGACAAACAATAATTGCACACACTGAAACCAGCGTAAATCTCATAATGGCCACAAATGGGCGCAAGTCAAAGAGTGGCCGCAAATGGGCACGAGTCAAAGAGTGGCCGGGAAGCAACTCGGCTCCGTCAGGCCTTAAATGTAGGTTACGGGGCTGGGTTAGCCCGGATAGAAAAAAATGGGCTAGCCCAGCCCCGTAAGCAAGGATAAATAAAGCCAATTTGGCTAAAATAATTGGATTTCAAAAATAAAGCCAATTAAATTGAGTTAATTTGAGTTAATTTGAGTTAATTTGAGTTAATTTGAGTTAATTTGAGTTAATTTGAGTTAATTTGAGTTAATTTGAGTTAATTTGAGTTAATTTGAGTTAATTTGAAGCCAAATTTAAAGCCAATTTGGCAGATATTAATTGAAATCAAACCTTAAACCAATTTGGTTAAGGTTAAATGATTGCAAAGTTAAAGCCAATTAGTTTAAGATTAAATGATTGCAAAGCTAAAGCCAATTCAATTAAGGTAGATAGACTGCAAAGCTACAGCCAATTAGATTAAACTTAAACGGTTGTAAAGCTACAACCAATTTAAGTAACATTTAAAAATTAGAAAACTAAAGCCAATTTAATTAACAATGAAAAATAAAGTGGCAAAACTAAAGCCAATTTGATTAACAATGACTGAATGAAAGCTAAAGCCAATTTTGTTAACATAATTAATTAAAAAGCTATAACCAATTTGATTAAGATTAATTAACAACAAATCAAAAACCAATTTAGTTGCAGTGATATGATTACAAAACAAAACCTAATCTGAGTAAAGTTAATAGATTACTAAGGTAAAACCAATTTGTTTAAGTGTGATGTCAAACCTATAACCAATTTGGGTAAGGTTAACTGAACGCAAACCTTAAACCAATTTGATTAACAGAACTTAACTCAAAAGCTAATTCCAATTAAATGGAGGTTAATTGACTAACATGAAGCTGATGTGCTGTTGTGATGGATCGTCAGCCCCCCAAAGCTTTATTGAACGCCTGCATGGCAGCATGGAGTGCTGCATCAAAGGGGAACATCCATCAGCGAGGGAATATAAGGGCCCTAAGGAAGAAAAGCACATAGTTAGATCAATGGGCTGAAACCAGAGGGACATGAAAATGTAAAATAGTGGGCAAGGCCCAATAATCTGCTACAAAAAACACCAAAATGGAGCTAAAAGTGCAAAAGAAGAACACAGAGAATGCCAAAATGAACAGCAAGGCCCAAAAGAGCAGCACAAAAAACATCAAAACAGAACATAATACAACACAAAACACTGCAGAGAACAGGAATAGGGACACGAAGGTGCAACAAAATGATGCAGGAAACTGCAAAATGGAAGAAAGCACCCAAGAGAATATCAAAATATTGGGCAAGGCCCTACAAAAGGATGCAGGGAACACTGAAAAGGAGGGCAAAGCCCAAGAGAACAAGAAAAGGAGCGGCAAAATGGACTGCAAAATCCAAAAGAATGATGCAATGGATGCCTAAATGGACGGCAAAGTCCAAAAGAATGATGCAATGGATGCCTAAATGGATGGCAAAGTCCAAAAGAATGATGCAATGGATGCCTAAATGGACTGCAAAATCCAAAAGAATGATGCAATGGATGCCTAAATGGATGGCAAAGTCCAAAAGAATGATGCAATGGATGCCTAAATGGACAGCAAAGCCCAAAAGAATGATGCAATGGATGCCTAAATGGACGGCAAAGTCCAAAAGAATGATGCAATGGATGCCTAAATGGATGGCAAAGTCCAAAAGAATGATGCAATGGATGCCTAAATGGACAGCAAAGCCCAAAAGAATGATGCAATGGATGCCTAAATGGACGGCAAAGTCCAAAAGAAGGATGCAATGGATGCCTAAATGGATGGCAAAGCCCAAAAGAAGGATGCAAGATACACCAAAATGGAGGGCAAAGCCAAAGAGAATGCATCAAAGAATGTCAAAACAGAGGGCAAGAAAAACACTGCAAGAAACAACTGAGCAACAGCAAAGACCAAACACAAAGACAACACAGTAGGACAAGCACAGACAGCCCATAGGACACCACGGAGTGCAAAAATGAAGTCAAAAACACTAACCTCGCATCTCAGTACGTAACAAGTAAAAACCAATTGCTGTGTGCTGCCCTTACCTGCTGGGCTGAGAGTTACCATCAGCAAAGCTGGGTCCAGGCAATGCAGGTTTCTGTTCCTCGCTGCTCTCATCAGGAGCCGCACATCTCTGTGCTCTGCTGGAACCTGTGGGACACAACATGACAATGAAGGCACTGGGATACAATTAATGCTATTAGGGATATAATTAATGCTATTATGGATATAATTAATTGCTATTATGGATATAATTAATGCTACTTTTAAGTCTAGATTTGCAGTAAGTTTAACAATTGTATCCCACACTATGATCATAATTAAAGTGACTTTCACATAAAGCACTGAGCATCACTTTTATGACTGCATTTATCATAACAGACACCTTTAGTATTGGGTAAATATTAGGTAAATATCAGTTCCATTAACAAATACAGGTTACAGTCATTATCACTACAGCCCGCATTAAGCCAGGGGAGCAGATCAAGATTAACACAAACAAAACATTAACACAAATCCCAAAGACAAGCAGAACAACCACAGAAAGACACTGCAACAGAAAAGCAAAGCAAGCAGCCAAGGGTAAGGCAAGGGCAAAAGCAATAAGGAAAGCCAAAGGAAAGCCAAAGCAAAAGCAACAGCAAACAGACCATTATAGGAAACACCAAGAACAAAGGCCAAAGGGAAAACAGCGTGGAGAGCCAAGAGAACAACAAAGGGAACAATGAAACAGAGGGCAAGGCCCAAAAGAATGCTGCATGGAACTGCAAAATAGAGCAAGGCCATAAAGAACACTGCAGGGAACATCAAGATGGAGAGCAAGGCCCAAAAGGGCACATACAACATCAAGATGTAGGGCAAGGCCCAAAAGAACACTGCATGGAACTGCAAACCAGAGGGCAAGGCCCAAAACAGCACTGCTGAAACATCAAGATGGAGGGCAAGGGCCAAAAAAGATCATGTAAAACATCAAGATGGATGGCAAGGCCCAAGGGAACATCACGCAGAACATCAAGATGAGGACAAGGCCCAAAAGAACACTGCAAGGAACATCAAGATGGAGGGCAACGCTGAAGAGAAAACTGCAGCAAACACCAAGATGGGGGGCAAGGCCCAAAAGGGCACTACAAGAAACATCAAGATGGGGGGCAAGGCCCAAAAGGGCACTACAAGAAATATCAGGATGGGGGGCAAGGCCCAATAGAACATTGCAAAGATGATCAAGATGGAGGGCAAAACAGCAGAGGAAACTGCTTGGAACTACAACATGGAATGAGAGGCTGAAGGGAATAAAGCACCAAAATGATCAACAAGGCCCATAGAATGAACAGAACATAAAGTGAGAACAAAGGAAACACTGCAGGAAATGCTGGAGAAACAGCAAAGAACAGAGGAAAAGAGAATGCAGAAGGATGAGAGCAGATATTATCATTATAATAATGGAACGTTACCTTCAATCTCAGTATGAAACAGGTAAAAACCAATTGATATGTGCTGCCCTTACCTGCTGGGCTGAGAGTTACCATCAATAAAGCTGGGTCTGGAGCATTCCAGGCAATGCAGGTTTCTGTTCCTCGCTGCTGTCATCAGTAGGATAGAACCCATGCTATTAGGGATAGAATAAATACTATTAGAAATAGAAGTAATGCTATTTCTAAGGTTAAAGGTGCAGTTACTTTAAAATAGTATTTTGTACTATGATTAGAATGAAGGTTACTTAAAAACAAAGGGTTAGATTTACAGATACTCTACAGAAAACTGCAATTATCACTAGATTTCCCATTAAGGCCATAAAGTTCCTGCAATTATCCCATAAAGTTCCCTTCAGGTCAACATTACCATGAATGCTGCCTCCCACCAAACCCCATAGAGCCAAAGGCAGCAGAACAAGCACAGAAAGCCCCAACAAAAGAAAAGCAAAGCAAACACCAACAGTAAGGCAAGGGCAACAGTAATAGAACAGCCAAGGGAAAGTCTAAGGTAAAGAAACAGCAAGGAGAGCAGGGTATGGAACACCAAGAACAGAGGGCAAAGGGAAGGCAGAGTAGGAGGCCAAATGGAAACAGCAGAAGAACACTGCAGGAACAACAAAAAGGAGGGCACGGCCCAAGAGAACATGGCAGGGAACATCAAGATGGAGAACAAGGCCCAAAAGGGCATTAAAGGAACAGCAAGATGGAGAACAAGGCCCAAAAGGGCACATACAACATCAAGGTTTAGGGCAAGGCCCAAAAGAACGCTGCATGGAACTGCAAAACAGAGGGCAAGGCCCAAAACAGCACTGCTGAAACATCAAGATGGAGGGCAAGGGCCAAAAAAGATCATGTAAAACATCAAGATGGATGGCAAGGCCAAAGAGAACATCAAGATGAGGACAAGGCCCAGAAGAACACTGCAAGGAACATCAAGATGGAGGGCAAAGCTGAAGAGAAAACTGCAGCAAACACCAAGATGGATGGCTAGGCCCAAAAGGGCACCACAAGAAATATCAGGATGGGGGGCAAGGCCCAATAGAACATTGCAAAGATGATCAAGATGGAGGGCAAGGCAGCAGAGGAAACTGCTTGGAACTCCAACATGGAATGAAAGGCTGAAGGGAATGAAGCACCAAAATGAACAACAAGGCCCATAGAATGAACAGAACATAAAGTGAGAACAAAGGAAACACTGCAGGAAATGCTGGAGAAACAGCAGAGAACAGAGGAAAAGAGAATGCAGAAGGATGAGAGCAGATATTATCATTATAATAATGGAACGTTACCTTCAGTCTCAGTATGGAACAGGTAAAAAGCAATTGTGTGTGCTGCCCTTACCTGCTGGGCTGAGAGTTACCATCAGCAAAGCTGGGTCCAAGCAATGCAGGTTTCTGTTCCTTGCTGCTCTCATCAGGAGCCGCACATATCTGTGCTCTGCTGGAACCTGTGGGACACAACACGGCAATGAAGGCACTGCCCACATCTGCAGGGCAGTTCATAGACACAGCACTCACCTTGGGTTTGGTAGGGAGGGATGTTGGAACCAATAGGGCCCCATGAGACCCCATTGGACCTTATAAGGTCAACAACCCAGTGCAAGACCAACCAAGGTCCTGAAATCAAACAGTCTATGAGTCCAGATGAGACGCATCGCAGACTGAGAAGTGGTGACAATGGGGTGCAGTCCAGTGAGCAGAAACACGGCCAACATGGCACTCCTTTGTAGGAAGGTAGAAGGGATGAGCCCAGGAACCGCTGAGCCGTCGGTCCCACTGCTGTGCTGGGAATGACCACAAAGCAGATCCTCATAGAAGGACCCAGGGCTCATGGAAGGCAGGAGGTGATGATGGAGATCCTCATAGAAGGACCCAGGGCTCATGGAAGGCAGGAGGTGATGATGGAGATCCTCATAGAAGGACCCAGGGCTCATTGAAGGCAGGAGGTGATGATGGAGATCCTCATAGAAGGACCCAGGGCTCACGGAAGGCAGGAGGTGATGATGGAGATCCTCATAGAAGGACCCAGGGCTCATGGAAGCAGGAGGTGATGATGGAGATCCTCATAGAAGGACCCAGGGCTCATGGAAGGCAGGAGGTGATGATGGAGATCCTCATAGAAGGACCCAGGGCTCATGGAAGGCAGGAGGTGATGATGGAGATCCTCATAGAAGGACCCAGGGCTCATGGAAGGCAGGAGGTGATGATGGAGATCCTCATAGAAGGACCCAGGGCTCATGGAAGGCAGGAGGTGATGATGGAGATCCTCATAGAAGGACCCAGGGCTCATGGAAGGCAGGAGGTGATCATGGAGATCTCATAGAAGGACCCAGGGCTCATGGAAGCAGGAGGTGATGATGGAGATCCTCATAGAAGGACCCAGAGCTCACGGAAGGCAGGAGGTGATGATGGAGATCTCATAGAAGGACCCAGGGCTCATGGAAGCAGGAGGTGATGATGGAGATCCTCATAGAAGGACCCAGGGCTCATTGAAGCAGGAGGTGATGATGGAGATCCTCATAGAAGGACCCAGGGCTCACGGAAGGCAGGAGGTGATGATGGAGATCCTCATAGAAGGACCCAGGGCTCACGGAAGGCAGGAGGTGATGATGGAGATCCTCATAGAAGGACCCAGGGCTCATGGAAGCAGGAGGTGATGATGGAGATCCTCATAGAAGGACCCAGGGCTCATGGAAGCAGGAGGTGATGATGGAGATCCTCATAGAAGGACCCAGGGATCATTGAAGCAGGAGGTGATGATGGAGATCCTCATAGAAGGACACAGGGCTCATGGAAGCAGGAGGTGATGATGGAGATCCTCATAGAAGGACACAGGGCTCATGGAAGGCAGGAGGTGATGATGGAGATCCTCATAGAAGGACACAGGGCTCATGGAAGGCAGGAGGTGATGATGGAGATCCTCATAGAAGGACCCAGGGCTCACGGAAGCAGGAGGTGATGATGGAGAACCAGTGTGACTTCACCAAGGGCAAATCCTCATTGACCGACCTTGTAGACTTCTGTGATGGCACTGATGCATCAGCAGACGAAGGAAGAGCTGCTGATATCATCTACTTAGACTTCACCAAGGCCTCTGATGCAGGACCCCACACCGTCCTCATGTCCAAGTGATGAAGACACCAAGTGGATGGGAAGATGATGAGATGGATGAAGAACTGGCTGTAGAACCGAGTCCAGAGAGCAGCCAGCCAATGGCTCCGTGTCCAGATGGAGATAGTGATGAACAATGTCCCATAGCAGCCAGCATTGGGGCTGATACTCTGCAATATATGAGCATAGAATCAAATGATGATCAGCACTGAAGACCATCACAACCATCTCCATTCAACCCTCCTGCTATGGGGACAGTACCCAACCACCACACCAAGGTCCCACAGCCTCAAACACCTCTAGGGATGGAGCATCCCAAAGTGACCCATTCCACCCCCAAACCCTGCAATAAAGAAGGGATCGCTCACCCCATTGTGTAGGCTGAGCCCTCCATCCAAAGGAAGCAGGCTCTAGATACAACTCTTTCTCATACCCATCCATAAGTAGATACAGCTCCTTCTCACCCCCATCCATAAGTGCTGTTAGGAGCAATCAAAAGGAGAAGACATCAGTCCAGTAATAAAGAAGAAATTCCTTACCCCATTGCAAAGTCGAAGACTCACCATTGACCCCAAAGGAAAGGATCTCCAAGCAGAATCACATCCCATATGGCATCCAGACCTCGAAAGCAGCAGGAAGGAGAATCCTCTCCCTCAATGCTCCCATAGGAGCACTGAGCTGGAACTGATGTTGCCCACTGCCCTTCCCAGCCCTTAAATACGAATCAAGGAGGGGAGGAGCCAGGCTCCAACCAATCACAGTCCACAGCTCAACGGCCCCCACCTGTGCCCATGGGGTTGGCCCCTCCCCTCAGCAGGTGCCCAATCAGGATGTTACATAACAGCTCCAATCAGGAACAAAGCCAAAAATTAAAGCAATAACAGGTTAATAATTACATTTATTTGTTCTTAAAGGGGAGGGTTATGGATAGAGGAGAAATGACAGCACAGTATATGGACACAGGGCTGCAGATCTCAGTGTCACAATGGGGTGACACTATGGGCACCACTCTGAGGTTGATGCTGGGGGGACATTGGGAAGATGGGGGGTGATGGGGGTGATGATATCATGATATAATTAGGGTGATATAATAGAAATGCTTAGTCATGGTTGGAAGCCATGATGGGGCGGAGACACAGCAGTACAGCCCAAGTGCAGGCAACACATCCGATTGGCTGAAGGGCTGGCTCCGCCCCCTCCTGGTGCTCATATAAGGTCTGGCACCGGGGGCCAGCACTTATTTGCTGGAGCTCCTTGCTGCAGTCACATCTACCCACATGAAGAAGCTCTTCTGCTCTGTTGCTGCCTTGGAACAAGAGCTGCTGGATGGAGCTCCAGGACTTGGCTTCTCCGCCATCACATTGCTCAGCCTAGAACAGCACTACAGGAGGTAAGTTCCGGTTCTGATACTACAGTAATGCTAAGATGATGGAGGGCAGAGATGGTTGGGGGGGGGGATGTTGAGGTGTCTGGGGGGGGACACGGAGCTGATGTTTGACAATGAAGCTGTATGTAGATGTGGAGGTATCAATGGAGTTACACAAGGAGCCATGTTGGAAGGTGACAATGAGTAGATGAGGGACTGAATAATGAAAAAGGGATGTAGTGACCATGAGATGGTGGAGTTCGAGATCCTGAGTGGAGGAAGCAAAGCAAAACGTAGGATTGCTACCCTGGACTTTAGGACAGCCAACTTTGATCTCCTTCAGGACCTACTTGGGGCTATTCCGTGGGCCAGGGTGCTGGAAGGCAAGTGGGCCTATGAGAGCTGGATAGCGTGTAAACGGCTCTTCTTCCAAGCTCAGGATCGGTGCGTCCCTGTGACTTAGAAATCGGGAAAATGTGCAAGGAGAACTGCGTGGATGAGTAAGGAGCTCATGTGCAAGCTCCGCAGAAAGAAGAAAGTACATGATATGTGGAAAAAGGGTCTGACCACTTGGGAACAATACAAGAATGTAGTCAGGGACTGCAGAGATGTGACCAGGAAGGCGAAAGCCCACCTGGAGTTGAATCTAGCTAAGGAGATAAAGAATAATAAAAAAGGCTTTATTAAATACGTTAATGGCAAAAGGAAGGCTAGGGAGAATGTGGGCCCCATACTAAGTGAGAAAGGCGCTCTGGTAACGGGGGATGCTGAGAAGGCGGAAATACTGAACGCCTTCTTTGCTTCTGTCGTTAGTGAAAGGGCTCTCCCTCAAGAAATCCAGACTCTGGAGGTTGATGAGAGAGTCTGGGGAACGGGAGATTTCCCTTTAGTCAGGGAAGAGGTGGTCCGTGAGTGCCTAGGAAACATTAAGGTCCATAAATCCTTGGGACCTGATGGGGTGCATCCGCGGGTGCTGAGAGAGCTGGCAGAGGTCGTTGCTGAACCGTTCTCTGTAATCTATCAGAGATCTTGGAGAACTGGGGAGGTGCCTGAAGACTGGAGGACGGCCAATGTCACTCCAGTCTTCAAAAAGGGCAAGAAGGAAGACCCGGGTAACTATAGGCCAGTCAGCCTCACCTCTGTCCCAGGGAAGGTGATGGATCAGCTTGTGCTGGATGCCATCTCCAGACAACTGGGAGAAAAGGAGGTTATCAGGAGTACCCAGCATGGGTTCACCAAGGGGAGGTCGTGCTCGACCAACCTGGTGGCCTTTTATGAAGATGTCACTAGCTGGGTGGACAGGGGGAGGGCAGTAGATGTAGTCTATCTTGATTTCAGTAAGGCTTTTGATACTGTCCCCCATGACATCCTTATAACAAAGCTGAGGAAGTATGGGATAGATGAGTGGACGGTGAAGTGGGTCGAGAATTGGCTGACTGGCAGAGTGCAGAGGGTTGTTGTTGGCAGTGCAGTGTCTGGCTGGAGGCCTGTAACTAGCGGCATCCCCCAGGGGTCTGTGCTGGGTCCGGTCTTGTTCAACATCTTCATCAACGACCTTGATGAGGGGATAGTGACCACCCTCAGCAAGTTTGTGATGACACGAAGTTGGGAGGATGGGCTGACACGCCTGAAGGCTGTGCTGCCATTCAGCGAGACCTGGACAGGCTGGAGAGCTGGGCAGTAAGAAACCGGATGAGGTTTAACAAAAGCAAGTGTAGAGTCTTGCACCTGGGTAGAAATAATTGCATGCACCAGTACAGGCTGGGGGAAGACCTGCTGGAGAGGAGATCTGCTGAGAGGGACCTGGACATCCTGGTGGACTACAGATTGACCATGAGCCAGCAGTGTGCCCTTGTAGCCAAAAAAGCCAATGGCATACTGGGGTGTATTAAAAAGAGCGTGTCCAGCAGGTCGAAGGAGGTGATCCTCCCCCTCTACTCTGCCCTGGTGAGGCCTCATCTGGAGTATTGTATCCAGTTCTGAGCTCCCCAGTACAAAAAAGACAGGGATCTCTTGGAAAGAGTCCAGCGGAGGGCCACTAAGATGGTGAAGGGCCTGGAGCATCTCCCCTATGAGGAGAGACTTAGGGAACTGGGTCTGTTTAGCCTTGAGAAAAGAAGGCTGAGAGGGGACTTGATCCAGGTTTATAAATACCTGAGGTGTGGGAGCCATAGTGGTGAGTCTGGTCTCTTTTCAGTAGTGCGTGGGGACAGGACTGGGGGTAATGGGATGAAAGTACAGCATAGGAAGTTCCACACGAATGTGTGCAAGAACTTCTTTACAGTGAGGGTGACGGAGCACTGGAACAGGCTGCCCAGGGAGGTGGTGGAGTCTCCTTCTCTGGAGATATTTAAGACCCGCCTGGACGCCAAGCTGTGTGATATGGTGTAGGGAGCCTGCTTTGGCAGGGGGGTTGGACTCGATGATCTCTAGAGGTCCCTTCCAACCACTACAATTCTGTGATTCTGTGATTCTGTGAAAAAATGGCATTTGACAGTCTATAAGAAACGAACTTATTCTAGGAGAGAATCAGAGGTTTAAACTCTTTTGTTCAACAGACAAGTAGTGCATTATATTTTTATAAGCATTGTGTCTGAGCTTCTCAGCTGTTAGAATTTCCTTGAGAGTAATTTCTCCGGATGTGATCAGAAAACCTTTTGTTCCGTCTATGGCAGCATTCGAGGCATGATACTCAACTGGGTGATATGGAATTCACACTGTCAATTCCAGCAACAAAAAAAGGAAGCGTGCAAACACAGAGAATGTTGATGCAGAGTCAGCATTAAGAAATGAGCTGTCCTTTGCACTTCCTGCTCCAAAGGCCTTCTTTTAGAAGAGTCAGACAGAGAAGCAAGTAGAAGGCATACCCTTTCAGGTGCCTACTTCCAAAGGTATGTTGTATCTAACAAATGGAAACCTAGAACATGTGTAACTTAGGAATTTTTTATTTTAAATATGAATGCAATGCTTGCAGGTCCTAAAATTCTGAAAGATTTCAGTGTTTGGTTTATTTGGTCACAGCACATACAGCTGGCAGCCTGTGCATCTGACAGTGCACTGCAAGCGGTTTAACCATCTATCAGGGCACGGTGCTCATCTGTTAATGATAGAAGTTCTGGCAGTGTCACAAGGAGCATGCCTTGAGATGCATTCAGATCATGAGACAAGTGCTGTGTTCCTAGAACTAGCATATGGTTCCACTTTCCATCGAGATCTAGTAGATCATTTCTTTAACATTCATCATGAGGGTTTTGGTTTGTTTTTATTTTTTTCTGGGCTATTATATTGAGTGAAAGAAAAGGGTGTGCTTTTATTTAAGTGTGCTTTTAATTGCATCTTGCTTCTAAATTAAATGTAACTACTGGATTCCTCATGATAGCATCCCAGTACTTGCGTGTATCTGTACAGCATGGCAATGGCAATATGTGACTAACAATGCAGACACCTCTATCTCTGTGATGTACCATAAACGTGTCCATGCCATCAGCACTTCCAAGTTAAACCCCAACCTCCAGCTCCAGCCTTGCCATCATTGAAACTCGCACACCCTTTTTGTTTCAGCTGTGCCAGCGCTGAGATCCCTTTCTATGATCTCTTGCAGGAATCAAGCGTAGAGCAAAAGGGATGTTTGGGCCAGGTGACTGCAGGAAGGCTGGCAGTTTTGGACAGTGCCAGTTGATGGAAACAGGTGTTCTGGGGACTGTTCAACTTTTAACAGAAGTTGGTGGACCTGCAGCTAGAACGACTAGGTTCTTGAATGGC
The DNA here is from genome assembly GCF_054131305.1 of Coturnix japonica. Lineage (NCBI taxonomy): Eukaryota > Metazoa > Chordata > Aves > Galliformes > Phasianidae > Coturnix > Coturnix japonica. The sequence continues at coordinate 17,949 of NC_140702.1, forward strand.
TTCTAACATGCACTCTGAGTACGTCTGTCCTGCCGTGCCATCTCTGCTTCTTTTTGATGCAGGCATTGTTACAACCACGTGTTGGGCCTGTTTTCTTCTAGAAGGAAGAATGTTACCTGCAGTTCTCAATGAGAACTTCTGCTAGGATTTCTGTGTAAGTTGAATTTGAACTACCAGAAGGAGTGCTGCAATGAAGGGCCCTGCCACTACCAGGGATGGTATGGTGAGCAGGACTAGGGAAGTCATCCTGCCCCTGTACTCGGCATTGGTGAGGCCTCACCTCGAGTACTGTGTTCAGTTTTGGGGACCTGAGCACAGGAAAGACATGGAGTTACTGGAGCAGGTCCAGAGAAGGGCAACGAGGCTCATGAAAAACTTGGAGAATCAGCCCTATGAGGAGAGGCTGAGGAAGCTGGGGCTGTTTAGTCTGGGGAAAAGGAGGTTGAGGGGAGACCTTATTGCCCTCTTCCAGTACCTGAAAGGTTCTTACAGTGAGAGTGGGGCAGGTCTCTTCTCACTAGTGACAAGTGACAGGACGAGGGGAAATGGCCTCAAGTTGCGCCGGGGCAAGTTTAGGTTGGATATTAGGAAGCACTTCTTTACAGAAAGGGTAGTTAGGTACAGGAATAGGCTCCACAGGGAGGTGATTGAATTGCCATCCCTGGTTGTGTTTAAGAGCCGTTTGGATGTGGTACTCAGGGATATGATATAGTGTAGGGTTTTTAGAGTCAGGGTACTGGTTAGGCTGCGGTTGGACTTGATCATCTTCAAGGTCTTTTCCAACCTGGGTAATTCTATGATCCTATGGTAGGACCGGGGCTTGGGCCAGACCAGGGAAAATCCAGTGACAGGAGTCCAATGGATTTGAGACCTGACTTGAAGCCTGTGGGCATCACCCAGGACTTGGGATGAGAGGATGAGGCATAGGAACAAGAACCTCTTTGGTCCGTATTAGCTCCTGCCATTCCCTTTTTTGGGGGGGATTGATGTGGGTTATTTTTGTGTCAAGAACAGACTCATTGTGCAGCCTGTGAATGAATTCATTCTCACCTGCTGATTGCTGCTCTTCTCTAGATGGAGCTGCAGTGGAAATGGACACTCGTGGTCCGATGTCCGGCCCCCTCCCGCATGCCCTGATCAGCCAAATGAGCAAGACCTGCCTCTTGTTCGGTGAGTTAGCTTTTGTTGGCTTGGAGACACATCATCCAGTTGCACCTTGTGTCATATCTGTTGTGTTGAGTTCTCGAGCTCCAACCCAGCTCTTGGCTGTTGCTGTGAGAGTAGAGCTTCCTGCCCAGAGAGAACGAGCAACAGAAGGGATCCCATGAGAGCAGCCTTAGAAGCCTTTCAGACAAAGCAGGTGGATCAGGCTGTGGCCTGTGCCTGTGCTTTGGAGTGAAGCCAGCAGGCTTTACTTCAAGCAGAATGATCTGTGGGTGCAGCATCCAGCAGTGCAAGTGGCCGACAGCTGGAGACAGCATCACCTTGAGCAGCACTGTTGAGGGAAATGCTCAGTGTGAAGGAAGGCCATGAAGAAGAGAGTAGCTTGTGGCTGTGTTCCCGGGGTAAGGTTTTCCTTCCTGAGCTGTTACCTCTCAGGTGCTGTGTGAGTCTTCTGCAGTGTGCCTACAGCTGTGCGATGTGCTCTGCAGGAAGCGCTGACGTTGCCCATGCAGCCCTGTCTTTCACGTCTCGTATCCAGTTCTACATGTTGTTTGAAGCACCATCGTAGAGGCAGCCTTGATTTCTGCAGCCCTGAGCTTTGTGCCACAAGAGCTCTCCTGCTTCTCTCTGTGATGTGAGACTGAATGGAAGGCCCTGCAGAAGTCTGGGTAGGTGATGTCAGTTGCTGTTCCTTTCCCCACCTGTGCTGGGAAAAGCAGGGAATGGGACTGGGGGACATCCTGGCGGTGGGATCCTGCCTCAGCAGAACTGAATGGCTGTTCTGATCCACGTATTTTAACCTGAGTGAATCTGACACTAACGAGAGAGGGGAGGGTGCTGTGGGAAGAAGATGTATGTGCCGCAGTTTGTGGTGCAAGGTGTTCTAGGAGGTGCAGCTAGTAAGGCTTCCTTTTTGATGGGGAGAGGATTAACAAGGTTATTTTAATGAAAATAGTTCACGATATGCTTCCTTTTCATTCATCTTTCATACTACTTCTCAAAAAACTGTGGATTCTAAAGTACTATTTCTTGCTAAAGAGAATACGTGTGCACCCAGCACATTCATCTGCTCAAAGGATCATCATCTCTGTCAGTGTTTCTTCTAGTCCCTGAGGTGGAGCAGAGTGGAACACAGACTTGGGTAAATCTTCATTCAGGAGCACGAACACGTCATGCTCATCTTAGGTGTGTGGCTGACAACAAGAGCAGAGAGGTAAGTTTCATAGGGTTGCATGCCCATTTTATTTTCTTTTTCATTCATGATGCATAGAGGCGTTCCCCAGACAAAGTGAGCATTTGTCGGCTGGACTTTCTAGAAATGAGCTAGGCAGTGAAAATGGGTTTGAAGCATCCCTAAGAGCCCTGCAAGAGAATGCTGTGAGTTAATCTGGCACCCTCCTTTGGAAACGTTTGGTGTCTGTCAGCTCTTCAGCTGTGCCCTAACAACTTCCATTGCGCTGCCACACCGGGATAGAATTCCAAGCCCACACTGAGTCCTGGAATGTTGTGGTGTCTTGTTGGAATCAGATGTGACCACGTGGTCTTGCCTCCCTGCCTTGTGGGGGGTCATGGTGGACCAGGCTGGTGGCCCTTGGTGATGTCATAAGTGGCTGGAATGAGGGGAGGAGCGGTGCGTTCCGTGTTCCTTTGTGGGTGAGCTAGTGCTCAGAGTAGTTGGTTGGTTTGTTGCTCTTGTGCCTTTAGTGCCTTTAGTGCCTTTAGTGCCATTTTCTTCACAACATCGTGTGCAGCACCTTGTAGGTAAGCTGAGCCGACGTGGGATGGATGGGTGGGCAGTGAGGTGTTGAGAAATGCTGGCTGTCGGAGCTCACAGCACCATATTGCTTACTCTTGACCACCAGACGTAATTTTCCCCCGGTACACATATTCCAAAGGGGGTATCCGTAAAGGTGGCACCTGTCCCATGCTTCTTCCGTCGTCTTCTTTGCTCAGTAGTGGAAGCATTGTAAAGTTGCTGGGTGGACAGGCATCACGTAGCCTGAGACTCAGCATGTCTTGCAGCAAGTGGATGGGACGGTTGTGCTGTGTGCGTTATTCCATGGCTGTCTTAGCCCTGCTCACTGACCTGCTCTTTCTCTCTCCTCTCCTTGCCCTCCGCCCATTGTCTCGGTGCAGCTTTTGCTCTCATTACATCTGAGCAAAGCGACAAGGAACTGCTGCTGATAGTGTGAGGTGATCTCACTGCCAGGTACGTGCCATGTTTTGTCCCCCCACATGGTTTTGCCGCAGGGTATGCGAGGGTAGTTCTGAAGAATTGTACCCATACTGTGCTGTGTGAATAGAGAAAACAGAAATGTGTTTCCGTTCTGTTCCAGCACGTCACAGCTGCTGTGATGAGCGTCGTGTGCATGGCCGAGAAGGAGGGTGGGGCTCCCCAGGACAGAAGATCTCCAGCGGAGCTCTACCAAGTGACCGAGGTGATGCCTCTGCATGCTGGTGAGTGAGGGTCCAAAGCAGGGTGGGCAGGGCTGGGGCAGCGAGTGCCCCCTGCTCCACACCAGGACCCCTTGTCACAGGCAGACTGTACAAGGGGAGCGAGCCCAGGGCCGGAGAGGGCAGAGCTCCTTCTTCTGCTCCCGCCTGCCTTTGGCCCCTCTGTAGCACTGCTCTCTCTCCTTGGTCAGATGCTGAATTGCTGCCTCTGTCTGATGTGGAACAGGAGGCAGTGGATTTCATCCAAGCCAACAGCATCAGCAAGGAAATGGTAAGAGCAGCCATCTCCATCGTGGCTGTACCTGCACCTCCAGACGGTCCCTCGGGCTCTGCCTTCAGGCTGCAGGAGGGCTGCTGGCCGGGCAGAGCTGCTGCTGTCCTGCAGCTGTCCTGCGCTGCTCCACACCCCGCAACGACTGGTCCCCCTGGCCATGGCTGTCCACACTCACACTCCTCGGTCTGTGTGTGCTTGCCAGGATCTGGTGCAGAAGCTGCAGTTCCTCAACTCCATCTGCATACTGTGCAGCACGGCTGGACAGGAGGGCCTCACACAGAGCCCCAATATCTTCTGCATGCTCAAAAATATGTGCAAGAAGATTGAGGTGAGGGGACATGGCACCCAGGTAGCTGCACCCTGTGAGAAGGAAAGGACAGAGGGAGAGGGAGGCAGGGAAATCACGCACAGATACCCAAGTGCCCCAGATGGGACTCCAGGTGCTGCTGAGAGCTCAGCAGTGGAGGTGGACAGCAGCACCAGTGTGCCAGTGTTTGTCAAGGGCCACTGGGGGGGTGACTCAGGCCCTAGCGGCCGGTGGCAGGTTTGCTGTTGCTGGGTGCTGGCAGCTGCCAGGTGCCATCCTGATTGTGCTTTGCAGGTTCTGTTGTGTGAGGAGCCCATGGAGCAGCTGAGCACCGGGCTGAGGTTCTGCTGCATGAACACCATTGCTGCCTTGAGGTACATGCCCAGCCCCTGCTTTTGCCAGCACATCCCCCAGGCACCATCCTGGTGGCCCTGACGCAGCTCCCCGCTAAGTCTTGGCCCTCGCCCCAAAGCTGGTGACATCAGGACTGTCCTCTGACCCAGAGCAGCCCCGTGGGGGAGGAGGCACCTCCTGGCAGGGCTCCCCATCCCTCTCAGGGAGCCTTTCCCAGGGGAGGACCTGTTCCACCCCTGCCTCAGCACCCAGGCACCGCTCCTAACATCAGTGTCTCTCTAATTGCAGCACAGTCAATGCAGTTACGGAGGAAGAAATATTTCATCTCCTCAAGGTGTGCTGCAGCGTCGTCTTCTATCTTCCTCCAGCCAGGGCCTTGAATATTTCCCTCTACAACCAGGTATGTACTGCGCAATCTACTGTTGACCCCATGCCTCTGGGCTGCCGCTTGCATTCCTTGTGTCCAGAGATCTATCAAAATGTTTGTGGGATGAATTAGCAGCCTTGCTTGCCCTCACCCCTCTCACTCTTGCCTTGGGCTTGGCAAACACCCTGTGTTGTAGCCTGCTCTGAGTGCAGCAGCCTTGCAGAGTGCCCCTGTGCACAGATCTGTAGGTATCCTTTATTGGCAGCCAGAGGGGTTCACAGCAGTCTCCTGGGTATGAAAGGGAACCCTGAAAGACTTCCACAACCCACTGTTCTCTTTACAGACCCTGGAAGCTATGGACGACATGCTGCAGACTGTGCTAGATGTCTGTCCCATTGCCAGTGTCAATAGTCGGCTGCAGGGAATCTTGGAGGTCTGTCTATTGTGAAGTTCTGCCCTCAGAGCTCCCTTCTAGTAGAAGTTTATGTCGCTCCATGGAAACGGCACTGGCAGCAGTTGGAGCCGGCAAGGGACCCTGGCGGCAGTAGCCCCATGATGGGCTTGGCTTAAGCTCAGGGGAAGCCTGGATGGATTCTGTGATTCCAGCCAGGAGCTCAGCAGACCTGCAGTGGGCATCAGCAGCTCCCAGGCTGACCAGCAGCTCCTCTCCTCACAGGTGCTGCTGCCTTTCAGCATCTCCAAGACACAGGCTGTGTGTGAGAGGGCTTTGGGGCGCATCTGGAAGCTTAGTGGCTTCATGACCAGCAGATTCTGGCAGCAGGTAAGGAGACATGAAAATTCCAGCCGGGCACTCTCATTCTTTGCATCCCAGAGCTGCCTCTATGACTCAGGAATACCTGGGAGACAAGCTGGGGCTCAGGCGTGAACCCACAGAATGCTTTTGACATGAAGGGAGGGTCTTTATCCTTCCCTTTGGCTGTGGACATCCCACTCCAGACGCTATTCTCTCATTCTGTTTAACATGCCTTCCCTCCTTTTTTCCTTCTTACTGCAGCCCCTTGGAAAAAACCTTGCCCCTTCTCAGAGGACAGACATTGCCCTTGCAACCCTGGAGAAGATCATTGGGGACTGCGGTTTCGATGAGAAGAAGTGGGCTGAGACTATGCTGGATGTGCTTTGGAGAGACCCTGGCACCTGGCTAATGGATGTAAGCAGAGTGAGGCGACCCTGCCCGCCACAGCTCTTGGGGACTGAAGCCATTTGAAGGCAGCAAAGAGCTGTGGGAAGGGCAGTAATAACACAGCCTGGGAAGAAAATGGCTGCAGTCCAGTGGCAGCAGCAGTCTCCCTGTGTTCTCACAACAGGTGCCAGAGATTCTGGGATTCATCCACGCCAACCTGAAGATCCAGAGAACATCAGTTCAGCAGATCCTGCTCTCAGTGCTGGATGTGCTGACCGTCCAGTTTCCCAGGGATGTGCTGAGGAGTGTGTTGACCGACCTTCCACAGAATGACAGGTATCAGCCCAGAGAGCCCCATGTTTGTTCCATGTGAAGAGCAGGGCTCAGAAATGGTCTGGCTGCCAGAGCCAAGGAAAGCTGCAGGACATCCCGAGGAGCAGGCCCTCCATCCCACTGTGCTTTCCAGTGCTGGCGGGCCGCTCAGGGCTGCAGCAGCCAATACCAACCATGGTAGCCCAGAGCCCCCCATCAGGCTCCTGCCTGAGCCATGGTGCTGTAGCTAAGGCAGCCCTGCTGACACAGCATTGCTCTCTGTTTATAGCACTACCCTGGACATATTGAAGAGTGTGCTGCCCCTGCTGGAAGCATCCCAGGGGATCTGGGATGAGCTCAGCAGTGTTCTGCAGGACCAGCAGCTGTGTGAGATATTGAGCATCAGCACAGCGGAGTTGGGCCTCCTTCGCTTGACTGTGAGTTACTGGACAAGGCAATATCCTCTCCTTCAGGGCACTGCGTGCTCAGGCTGGGCTGTGTCTCCCTAGTGCACTGCCTCAAGCTGCCAGAGCAGCCAGGAGCTGCAGGGTGCAGGATGTCCTGCTGCCTCTGCCTGCCTCTCACTGCTGTGTTCGTTTCAGGTGATGCCTCCCACTGAAGAGCTGGTGAAGGAGCTGTGTAAGCCAGCACTGCTCCAGAAGCTTCTGAATGTGGAAAGCCTGCCAGTGCTCTGGCTGGTGCTCAGACGCCTCATGCTGCTGTCTGAGAGACCTGAGACGGTGAGCAGGACCTTGTCAAACGTAGCCCTCATGTTGACAGCCTGGCGCTGGGGCAATGGGCAACACTGTGCCTTGGCCGCTGTCATCCTGATGGGAAGGAAATTGTGTGTTTTGTACAGGCAAGAGAAATCCGGGCCCTGCTTCCAGTCGTCATGGAGATCCTGCAGTTTGCCGACACACCCATTTCTTCCCCCAATACTGTGAAGGTGCTGAATATCTTCAGGAATTCAATTCACCATCTGGGCAAGTGGCATGCCAGTCCCTTTGCTCTGGAGTTGGCTGAGAAGATCCTGCCTCTTTTTAATCACGTAAGTCTGTTGTGGGAGGCTGAGCTCTGCGGGTGGGTGCTTGACAGGAGTGTCTTCTCCTTTCTTTCCTTCTCTGGGCTCTCAGAAATGACATGTCCTGTGGGCTCTGCAGCCTATCAGGACTTGTCCCTGGTAGTGCAGATGACTCCTGGGGGAGTTGCTGAGGTCTGAGGTCCTCCTGTTCTCCCTCAGGCATCATGTGAAGTGCGAGAAGGTTCCATCCGCCTCTTCAGGGATGTGATGGACGCTGTGCTGTGGTCTCAGAAGGGAAGCATGAAGAAGACCTTGTGCAGGGGCCTGCTCCCTCTGCTCTTTCACATGAGTGACGAGACCCTGAGCGTAGCACAGGTAGGAATTTCAGAGCTGAGCAGTGTGCAGGCAGTGGTGTGCTGACAACTCAGCAGTGATCTGCAATTGAGAGCAAGATCAGCAAGCATTCAGACACTGGGAAGTGTGTCTGTGTGTGTGGTGCCATGTCCTTGCATCTGTTGTTCTGCAGGCATCTGGGGAAGCCCTTGTGTCCTGTGCAAAGTTCCTGAAGTGGAAGGAGCTCGAGCACCAGGCCCAGCAGAAGAACTCAGCGGGGATCATGAAGTGTTTGGTGAGGACAATCTCACAGCCCCCACCTTTTTGCTGGGGGAAAGGTGATGCTGGAGGAGGGGTTGCAGCAGCAGCTGTGGCTGCTCTGCAAGCCCCATGCTCTTGTGCTCTTCTTCAGCTGCAGCAGGACAGAATGGGAGTGGAAGGCTACCTGCATCAGAGCCTGCCATACCTGGAGGATTCTCAGGCCTCCTTGCGATGCGAGGCTGTCAGATTCATTGGTGAGCCCAACCCCTGCGTCCCTCTTTGGGCCCTGCCCTGCCAGGAAGGCACAGCCCTGAAGCCCCCAGGTACAGCCTGCCCATGCCGGTAGCCCCAGTGGGTGCCTTGCTCAGGTCCCCCCTCGGGTGTCATATGGAGGAGTGGGTGTCTGACAGAGCTCTTTCCCTAGGGCTGATTGGGAAGCACTCCAGGGAGCAGAGTGAGAAGATGCTGAATGAACTCTGCAGTGGTGAGTGAGGGCAGTGCTGTGTGTGTTGGGGCTGGGGGCAGAGCTGGGCAGCATGCAGCTGTTCTTTGCCCTGCTGCAAGGAAATGCTGCAGGGACAGAGGAGCATTCCTGGCAATCCTGAGCAGTGTCTTCCGTCTGACCCGTCAGTCTCCTGTGCTCCTCCTGTCCAGGAAAAGCAAGGAGTGGGGCTGGCAGGGCCCAGAGGGGAAGCTGGTGTCTCTCTGTAGATTGGGGGTCCAATCTCTGCTCTATTTCCTTCTGTTGCAGCCCTTCAGCCTTTGGAAGATGACCCCCATCTGGCAGTCCGTTCTGTGGCATGTGAGACCATCCAGAAGCTGAGACACCAAAGGCAGAAGGCGGCACCAGCACGGAGAAGGCTCCCAGTACTTGTCCGCTGGTTTTGCGTAGCCTTCTGAGGGGCTTTTCCTGTGAGGATGAAGCACAGATAGGAAACGTTACATCTAGTTTTGCTGTGGGGTTTACCTCTGTGTGTGACACATTCATTCTTCTGACAACTGCTATCACTCAGTTTGTTAATAAAAATCATTCCTTTATTACTTTGTGCCTTGCAGATTAATCTGAATGTAAGAAAATCGGGCTGACTTTGTTTGCTTTGCTCAACACTGGCCACATCAATATAACAAAGGACATTGTTTTCAAGAATAATTGCAGCTATCTTCTAGTTGGCTTGTGCTTCTGTGCTTCTGAGAAACATCTAGCAATTTCTTTTCTTTTTTCTTTTTCTCCTTTTTTTGCACGAGTCCTGGATGCTGGTGTGTGTTGTGCTCTGTTGTTTGCTGACCAGCAGGTGAAAGGACCGTGTTTTGTGTTAGGTGGTGAGTTTTGTCTATCTCAGGGGCCATCCAATTGGATCCATCCTCTTTTTGCAGTGTTTAGGGACAGTTAATTTGCTCTTGCCTGGAGCTATGTGTGAAGTGCAGGACTAGAAGCTGTGATCGCTGAATCTCCTTGGATGAGCCCCAGCTCAGGTTCTCTCACACCAACCAAGAATGTTTTTGCCAGCCCTGTTGTATTGCTGCAGCTCAGTGACCCCGACAATCTTCCCATGGAGTGCCAAAGAGGGAGGTGGGAGCCTCCTTGCTGAGATCTGCTAGCAAAGCCCTGAGCGGCTCTAAGGTCGGAGCCTGTTGGGTCGGTAACACTGTGTCATGGTTTTGTGCTGTTGCTGTCAATATTCTACATCATAACATCACGTGCAGTATGAATCATTAATTGCGGGTATAAATAGTGGAATCATGTACAAAGGAAAAAGGGTTAAAGAGAAAGTAACTTTATGTTTATAACTGAACGATACGGATTGCTAAGGGAACGTTATATGGTATTAAAGGTGTTTGAATGGGACAGACTGTTCTGATGGTATAAGAAAGTGTAACTGAGGGTATGTGAAAGTGTAATTGAGGGTATGTGGAAGTGTAACTAAGGGTATGTGAAAGTGTGATTGAGGGTATGTGGAAGTGTGGAAGGTTCATGCTCCAGTTCCGTGGAATGGCAGCGTCCCGATTATTCAGCTCTCGGAGGAGAACTACATATCCCAGAGGATGTCACAGCCAGAGATGAATCACTGGAGGAGGACATATATAGTCTTGCTCCAAGGCTGGAACGCTTTCTTCTTCTCTCGCTCTCTGCGTGCCAGCTCTGTCGTCTCTGTGCTCCAGCCCTATCGCCTAGAGTTAACAGTAGGCCTCCTGGTTTTTGGGGATTCTCTCTCTCTCTCTCTCTCTCTCACTCCGTGAGAGATCATCCGTGGGGATTGGAGGCGTTTCCAGCCTTCCAGCACTTGGCTGTTGCTGAGAGAGTAGAGCTTCCTGCCCAGAGAGAACGAGCAGCAGAATGGATCCCATGAGAGCAGCCTTAGAAGCCTTTCAGACAAAGCAGGTGGATCAGGCTGTGGCCTGTGCCTGTGCTTTGGAGTGAAGCCAGCAGGCTTTACTTCAAGCAGAATGAGCTGTGGGTGCAGCGTCCAGCAATGCAAGTGGCCGACAGCTGGAGACAGCATCACCTTGAGCAGCACTCTTGAGGGAAATGCTCAGTGTGAAGGAAGGCCATGAAGAAGAGAGTAGCTTGTGGCTGTGTTCACGGGATAAGGTTTTCCTTCCTGAGCTGTTACCTCTCAGGTGCTGTGTGAGTCTTCTGCAGTGTGCCTACAGCTGTGCAATGTGCTCTGCAGGAAGCGCTGACGTTGCCCATGCAGCGTCATGTCTTTCACGTCTTTCACGTCTCGTATCCAGTTCTACATGTTGTTTGAAGCACCATCGTAGAGGCAGCCTTGATTTCTGCAGCCCCGAGCTTTGTGCCACAAGAGCTCTCCTGCTTCTCTCTGTGATGTGAGACTGAATGGAAGGCCCTGCAGAAGTCTGGGTAGGTGATGTCAGTTGCTGTTCCTTTCCCCACCTGTGCTGGGAAAAGCAGGGAATGGGACTGGGGGACATCCTGGCGGTGGGATCCTGCCTCAGCAGAACTGAATGGCTGTTCTGATCCACGTATTCTAACCCGAGTGAATCTGACAATAACGAGAGAGGGGAGGGTGCTGTGGGAAGAAGATGTATGTGCCGCAGTTTGTGATGCAAGGTTTTCTAGGAGCTGCAGCTAGTAAGGCTTCCTTTTTGATGGGGAGAGGATTAACAAGGTTATTTTAATGAAAATAGTTCACGATATGCTTCCTTTTCATTCATCTTTCATACTACTTCTCAAAAAACTGTGGATTCTAAAGTACTATTTCTTGCTAAAGAGAATACGTGTGCACCCAGCACATTCATCTGCTCAAAGGATCATCATCTCTGTCTGTGTTTCTTCTAGTCCCTGAGGTGGAGCAGAGTGGAACACAGACTTGGGTAAATCTTCATTCAAGGAGCACGAACACGTAATGCTCATCTTAGGTGTGTGGCTGACAACAAGAGCAGAGAGGTAAGTTTCATAGGGTTGCATGCCCATTTTATTTTATTTTTAATTCATGATGCATAGAGGCGTTCCCCAGACAAAGTGAGCATTTGTCGGCTGGACTTTCTAGAAATGACCTAGGCAGTGAAAATGGGTTTGAAGCATCCCTAAGAGCCCTGCAAGAGAATGCTGAGAGTTAATCTGGCACCCTCCTTTGGAAACGTTTGGTGTCTGTCAGCTCTTCAGCTGTGCCCTAACAACTTCCATTGCGCTGCCACACCAGGATAGAATTCCAAGCCCACACTGAGTCCTGGAATGTTGTGGTGTCGTGTTGGAATCAGATGTGACCACGTGGTCTTGCCTCCCTGCCTTGTGGGGGGTCATGGTGGACCAGGCTGGTGGCCCATGGTGATGTCATAAGCGGCTGGAATGAGGGGAGGAGCGGTGCGTTCCGTGTTCCTTTGTGGGTGAGCTAGTGCTCAGAGTAGTTGGTTGGTTTGTTGCTCTTGTGCCTTTAGTGCCTTTAGTGCCTTTAGTGCCATTTTCTTCACAACATCGTGTGCAGCACCTTGTAGGTAAGCTGAGCCGATGTGGGATGGATGGGTGGGCAGTGAGGTGTTGAGAAATGCTGGCTGTCGGAGCTCACAGCACCGTATTGCTTACTCTAGACCACCAGACGTAATTTTCCCCCGGTACACATGTTCCAAAGGGGGTATCCGTAAAGGTGGCACCCATCCCGTGCTTCTTCCGTCGTCTTCTTTGCTCAGTTGTGGAAGCATCATATAGTTGCTGGGCGGACAGGCATCACGTAGCCTGAGACTCAGCATGTCTTGCAGCAAGTGGATGGGACGGTTGTGCTGTGTGCGTTATTCCATGGCTGTCTTAGCCCTGCTCACTGACCTGCTCTTTCTCTCTCCTCTCCTTGCCCTCCGCCCATTGTCTCGGTGCAGCTTTTGCTCTCATTACATCTGAGCAAAGTGACAAGGAACTGCTGCTGATAGCGTGAGGTGATCTCACTGCCAGGTACGTGCCATGTTTTGTCCCCCCACATGGTTTTGCCGCAGGGTATGCGAGGGTAGTTCTGACGAATTGTACCCATACTGTGCTGTGTGAATAGAGAAAACAGAAATGTGTTTCCGTTCTGTTCCAGCACGTCACAGCTGCTGTGATGAGCGTCGCGTGCATGGCCGAGAAGGAGGGTGGGGCTCCCCAGGACAGAAGATCTCCAGCGGAGCTCTACCAAGTGACCGAGGTGATGCCTCTGCATGCTGGTGAGTGAGGGTCCAAAGCAGGGTGGGCAGGGCTGGGGCAGCGAGTGCCCCCTGCTCCACACCAGGACCCCTTGTCACAGGCAGACTGTGCCAGGGGAGCGAGCCCAGGGCCTGAGAGGGCAGAGCTCCTTCTTCTGCTCCCGCCTGCCTTTGGCCCTTCTGTAGCACTGCTCTCTCTCCTTGGTCAGATGCTGAATTGCTGCCTCTGTCTGATGTGGAACAGGAGGCAGTGGATTTCATCCAAGCCAACAGCATCAGCAAGGAAATGGTAAGAGCAGCCATCTCCATTGTGGCTGTACCTGCATCTCCAGACGGTCCCTCGGGCTCTGCCTTCAGGCTGCAGGAGGGCTGCTGGCCGGGCAGAGCTGCTGCTGTCCTGCAGCTGTCCTGCGCTGCTCCACAACCCGCAACGCCTGGTCCCCCTGGCCATGGCTGTCCACACTCACACTCCTCGGTCTGTGTGTGCTTGCCAGGATCTGGTGCAGAAGCTGCAGTTCCTCAACTCCATTTGCATACTGTGCAGCACGGCTGGACAGGAGGGCCTCACACAGAGCCCCAATATCTTCTGCATACTCAAAAATATGTGCAAGAAGATTGAGGTGAGGGGACATGGCACCCAGGTAGCTGCACCCTGTGAGAAGGACAGGACAGGGGGAGAGGGAGGCAGGGAAATCACGCACAGATACCCAAGTGCCCCAGATGGGACTCCAGGTGCTGCTGAGAGCTCAGCAGTGGAGGTGGACAGCAGCACCAGTGTGCCAGTGTTTGTCAAGGGCCACTGGGGGGGGTTACTCAGGCCCTAGCGGCCGGTGGCAGGTTTGCTGTTGCTGGGTGCTGGCAGCTGCCAGGTGCCATCCTGATTGTGCTTTGCAGGTTCTGTTGTGTGAGGAGCCCATGGAGCAGCTGAGCACCGGACTGAGGTTCTGCTGCATGAACACCATTGCTGCCTTGAGGTACCTGCCCAGCCCCTGCTTTTGCCAGCACATCCCCCGGGCACCATCCTGGTGGCCCTGACGCAGCTCCCCGCTAAGTCTTGGCCCTCGCCCCAAAGCTGGTGACATCAGGACTGTCCTCTGACCCAGAGCAGCCCCGTGGGGGAGGAGGCACCTCCTGGCAGGGCTCCCCATCCCTCTCAGGGAGCCTTGCCCAGGGGAGGACCTGTTCCACCCCTGCCTCAGCACCCAGGTACCGCTCCTAGCATCAGTGTCTCTCTAATTGCAGCACAGTCAATGCAGTTACGGAGGAAGAAATATTTCATCTCCTCAAGGTGTGCTGCAGCGTCGTCTTCTATCTTCCTCCAGCCAGGGCCTTGAATATTTCCCTCTACAACCAGGTATGTACTGCGCAATCTACTGTTGACCCCATGCCTCTGGGCTGCCGCTTGCATTACTTGTGTCCAGAGATCTATCAAGATGTTTGTGGGATGAATTAGCAGCCTTGCTTGCCCTCACCCCTCTCACTCTTGCCTTGGGCTTGGCAAACACCCTGTGTTGTAGCCTGCTCTTAGTGCAGCAGCCTTGCAGAGTGCCCCTGTGCACAGATCTGTAGGTATCCTTTATTGGCAGCCAGAGGGGTTCACAGCAGTCTCCTGGTTATGAAAGGGAACCCTGAAAGACTTCCACAACCCACTGTTCTCTTTACAGACCCTGGAAGCTATGGACGACATGCTGCAGACTGTGCTAGATGTCTGTCCCACTGCCAGTGTCAATAGTCGGCTGCAGGGAATCTTGGAGGTCTATTGTGAAGTTCTGCCCCCAGAGCTCCCTTCTAGTAGAAGTTTATCCCGCTCCATGGAAATGGCACTGGCAGCAGTTGGAGCCGGCAAGGGACCCTGGCAGCGGCAGTAGCCCCATGATGGGCTTTGCTTAAGCTCAGGGGAAGCCTGGATGGATGCTGTGATTCCAGCCAGGAGCTCAGCAGACCTGCAGTGGGCATCAGCAGCTCCCAGGCTGACCAGCAGCTCCTCTCCTCACAGGTGCTGCTGCCTTTCAGCATCTCCAAGACACAGGCTGTGTGTGAGAGGGCTTTGGGGCGCATCTGGAAGCTTAGTGGCTTCATGACCAGCAGCTTCTGGCAGCAGGTAAGGAGACATGAAAATTCCAGCTGGGCACTGTCATTCTTTGCATCCCAGAGCTGCCTCTACGACTCAGGAGTACCTGTGAGACAAGCTGGGGCTCAGGCGTGAACCCACAGAATGCTTTTGACATGAAGGGAGGGTCTTTATCCTTCCTTTTGCCTGTGGTCATCCCAATCCAGACGCTATTCTCTCATTCTGTTTTACATGCCTTTCCTCCTTTTATCCTTCTTGCTGCAGCCCCTTGGAAAAAACCTTGCCCCTTCTCAGAGGACAGACATTGCCCTTGTAACTCTGGAGAAGATCACCGGGAACTACAGTTTTGAGGAGAAGAAGTGGGCTGAGACTATGCTGGATGTGCTTTGGAGAGACCCTGGCACCTGGCTGATGGATGTAAGCAGAGTGAGGCGACCCTGCCCGCCACAGCTCTTGGGAACAGTAGCCCTTTGAAGGCAGCAAAGAGCTGTGGGAAGGGCAGTAGTAACACAGCTTGGGAGGCAAATGGCTGCAGTCCAGTGGCAGCAGCAGTCTCCCTGTGTTCTCACAACAGGTGCCAGAGATTCTGGGATTCATCCACGCCAACCTGAAGATCCAGAGCACATCAGTTCAGCAGATCCTGCTCTCAGTGCTGGATGTGCTGACTGTCCAGTTTCCCAGGGATGTGCTGAGGAGTGTGTTGACCGACCTTCCACAGAATGACAGGTATCAGCCCAGAGAGCCCCACATTTGTTCCATGTGAAGAGCAGGGCTCAGAAATGGTCTGGCTGCCAGAGCCAAGGAAAGCTGCAGGACATCTCGAGGAGCAGGCCCTCCATCCCACTGTGCTTTCCAGTGCTGGCGGGCTGCTCAGGGCTGCAGCAGCCAATACCAACCATGGCAGCCCAGAGCCCCCCATCAGGCTCCTGCCTGAGCCATGGTGCTGTAGCTAAGGCAGCCCTGCTGACACAGCATTGCTCTCTATTTATAGCACTACCCTGGACATATTGAAGAGTGTGCTGCCCCTGCTGGAAGCATCCCAGGGGATCTGGGATGAGCTCAGCAGTGTTCTGCAGGACCAGCAGCTGTGTGAGATATTGAGCATTAGCACAGCGGAGTTGGGCCTCCTTCGCTTGACTGTGAGTTACTGGACAAGGCAACATCCTCTCCTTCAGGGCACTGCTAGTTCAGGCTGGGCTGTGTCTCCCTAGTGCCCTGCCTCAAGCTGCCAGAGCAGCCAGGAGCTGCAGGGTGCAGGATGTCCTGCTGCCTCTGCCTGCCTCTCACTGCTGTGTTCGTTTCAGGTGATGCCTCCCACTGAAGAGCTGATGAAGGAGCTGTGTAAGCCAGCACTGCTCCAGAAGCTTCTGAATGTGGAAAGCCTGCCAGTGCTCTGGCTGGTGCTCAGACGCCTCGTGCTGCTGTCTGAGAGACCTGAGACGGTGAGCAGGACCTTGTCAAACGTAGCCCTCATGTTGACAGCCTGGCGCTGGGGCAATGGGCAACACTGTGCCTTGGCCGCTGTCCTCCTGATGGGAAGGAAATTGTGTGTTTTGTACAGGCAAGAGAAATCCGGGCCCTGCTTCCAGTCGTCATGGAGATCCTGCAGTTTGCCGACACACCCATTTCTTCCCCCAATACTGTGAAGGTGCTGAATATCTTCAGGAATTCAATTCACCATCTGGGCAAGTGGCACGCCAGTCCCTTTGCTCTGGAGTTGGCTGAGAAGATCCTGCCTCTTTTTAATCACGTAAGTCTGTTGTGGGAGGCTGAGCTCTGAGGGTGGGTGCTTGACAGGAGTGTCTTCTCCTTTCTTTCCTTCTCTGGGCTCTCAGAAATGACATGTCCTGTGGGCTCTGCAGCCTATCAGGACTTGTCCCTGGTAGTGCAGGCGACTCCTGGGGGAGTTGCTGAGGTCTGAGGTCCTCCTGTTCTCCCTCAGGCATCATGTGAAGTGCGAGAAGGTTCCATCCGCCTCTTCACGGATGTGATGGACGCTGTGCTGTGGTCTCAGAAGGGAAGCATGAAGAAGACCGTGTGCAGGGGCCTGCTCCCTCTGCTCTTTCACATGAGTGATGAGACCCTGAGCGTAGCACAGGTAGGAATTTCAGAGCTGAGCAGTGTGCAGGCAGTGGTGTGCTGACAACTCAGCAGTGATCTGCAATTGAGAGCAAGATCAGCAAGCATTCAGACACTGGGAAGTGTGTCTGTGTGTGTGGTGCCATGTCCTTGCATCTGTTGTTCTGCAGGCATCTGGGGAAGCCTTTGTGTCCTGTGCAAAGTTCCTGAAGTGGAAGGAGCTCGAGCACCAGGCCCAGCAGAAGAACTCAGCGGGGATCATGAAGTGTTTGGTGAGGACAATCTCACAGCCCCCACCTTTTTGCTGGGGGAAAGGGGATGCTGGAGGAGGGGTTGCAGCAGCAGCTGTGGTCGCTCTGCAAGCCCCATGCTCTTGTGCTCTTCTTCAGCTGCAGCAGGACAGAATGGGAGTGGAAGGCTACCTGCATCAGAGCCTGCCATACCTGGAGGATTCTCAGGCCTCCTTGCGATGCGAGGCTGTCAGATTCATTGGTGAGCCCAACCCCTGCGTCCCTCTTTGGGCCCTGCCCTGGCAGGAAGGCACAGCCCTGAAGCCCCCAGGTACAGCCTGCCCATGCCGGTAGCCCCAGTGGGTGCCTTGCTCAGGTCCTCCCTCGGGTGTCATATGGAGGAGTGGGTGTCTGACAGAGCTCTTTCCCTAGGGCTGATTGGGAAGCACGCCATGGAGCAGAGTGAGAAGATGCTGAATGAACTCTGCAGTGGTGAGTGAGGGCAGTGCTGTATGTGTTGGGACTGGGGGCAGAGCTGGGCAGCATGCAGCTGTTCTTTGCCCTGCTGCAAGGAAATGCTGCAGGGACAGAGGAGCATTCCTGGCAATGCTGAGCAGTGTCTTCCGTCTGACCCGTCAGTCTCCCGTGCTCCTCCTGGCCAGGAAAAGCAAGGAGTGGGGCTGGCAGGGCCCAGAGGGGAAGCTGGTGTCTCTCTGTAGATTGGGGGTCCAATCTCTGCTCTGTTTCCTTCTGTTGCAGCCCTTCAGCCTTTGGAAGATGACCCCCATCTGGCAGTCCGTTCTGTGGCATGTGAGACCATCCAGAAGCTGAGACACCAAAGGCAGAAGGCGGCACCAGCACGGAGAAGGCTCCCAGTACTTTTCCGCTGGTTTTTCATAGCCTTCTGATGGGCTTTTCCTGTGAGGATGAAGCACAGATAGGAAACGTTACATCTAGTTTTGCTGTGGGGTTTACCTCTGTGTGTGACACATTCATTCTTCTGACAACTGCTATCACTCAGTTTGTTAATAAAAATCATTCCTTTATTACTTTGTGCCTTGCAGATTAATCTGAATGTAAGAAAATCGGGCTGACTTTGTTTGCTTTGCACAACACTGGCCACTTCAAGATAACAAAGGACACTGTTTTCAAGAATAATTGCAGCTATCTTCTTGTTGACTTGTGCTTCTGTGCTTCTGAGAAACACCATCTAGCAATTTCTTTTCTTTTTTCTTTTTCTCCTTTTTTTGCACGAGTCCTGGATGCTGGTGTGTGTTGTGCTCTGTTGTTTGCTGACCAGCAGGTGAAAGGATTGTGTTTTGTGTTAGGTGGTGAGTTTTGTCTATCTCAGGGGCCATCCAATTGGATCCATCCTCTTTTTGCAGTGTTTAGGGACATTTAATTTGCTGTTGCCTGGAGCTATGTGTGAAGTGCAGGACTAGAAGCTGTGATTGCTGAATCTCCTTGGATGAGCCCCAGCTCAGGTTCTCTCACACCAACCAAGAATGTTGTGCCAGCCCTGTTGTATTGCTGCAGCTCAGTGACCCCTACAATCTTCCCATGGAGTGCCGAAGAGGGAGGTGGGAGCCTCCTTGCTGAGATCTGCTAGCAAAGCCCTGAGCAGCTCTAAGGTCGGAGCCTGTTGGGTCGGTAACACTGTGTCATGGTTTTGTGCTGTTGCTGTCAATATTCTACATCATAACATCATGTGCAGGATGAATCATTAATTGAGGGTATAAATAGTGGAATCATGTACAAAGGAAAAAGGGTTAAAGAGAAAGTAACTTTATGTTTATAACTGAACGATACGGATTGCTAAGGGAACGTTATATGGTATTAAAGTTGTTTGAATGGGACAGACTGTTCTGATGGTATAAGAAAGTGTAACTAAGGGTATGTGAAAGTGTGATTGAGGGTATGTGGAAGTGTGGAAGGTTCATGCTCCAGTTCCGTGGAATGGCAGCGTCCCGAGTATTCAGCTCTCGGAGGAGAACTACATATCCCAGAGGATGTCGCGGCCAGAGATGAATCACTGGAGGAGGACATATATAGTCTTGCTCCAAGGCTGGAACGCTTTCTTCTTCTCTCGCTCTCTGCGTGCCAGCTCTGTCGTCTCTGTGCTCCAGCCCTATCGCCTAGAGTTAACAATAGGCCTCCCGGTTTTTGGGGATTCTCTCTCTCTCTCTCTCTCTCTCTCTCCCCCCTTGTTTGATTTATTAGCCTCAATTATATTGTACTATATTGTGTTATCTTGTATTCCAATATCATATTTAGTAAAATAAGTTTTCTCCTTAGATTGCTGCCACTGTTTTGTCCATTCCCTTCTTTCCCTTCATTTCTGGGGTGGTGGCCACTGTCACGGGCACAGGTAAACCTAGGTAACCCGTGATATTGGGCTGGTCCTACGAAGCAGGATGACTGCAGTAAGCAGTGTACATGGTGCGCTGTGAGTACTGCACACATTCCTCTTGGCAGCTTGTGGAACAGAAATAGTGCATTGTTTGGATTGTGTAAGCATTCCTGTTGGTCTCTTGTGATGCTTACCTTCTTAGAGCACCTTTCCACGTTTGGCTCTAAATATTTTGGTACCTTACTTGTTCTATTTGGCTTAGCAGGGAAGGTCTTCTTCTGAAGCATCCTCAGTCTTGGTCTGGGCAGCATACTTAGAAATGACATGGACGTTACATGAGTGGGTGGTCAAAGGGGGGAAGAACTCACCTTTCTGATCTGTTTCCTTTTAGAACACAGTCCTGGAGAGGATTTGCTTTCCTTGTTTCCTGGAGACTTGGATTCTTAAATGGTTTTGACTGCAGCTATTTCTGATGTTCATTCCTTTTTCTGTACTTTAGTAGCCAAGTGCATGTGGAGTGCTTGGGAATTGTCTGAAGTTGCCAGCTTGCTTGTGATCACATATGTAACGTGGAGTTATGTGTGGTGCCAGTGATAATTAAGTGTGATGAACTTGAAGTATAATTGCAGCCCTAATAGAAACAATGACTTGAACTCTGGAATTCTGTGTAAAATCATTAGCTAGCTTGTGGTCCGGGTCTTCAAACCAAAGGCTATGAGGTGCTGCTCTTGTTGACACAGGCTGTGAAAGATGACTTGAGCTCTAAGAGTAATTTCCCTTCTGCTCTTGATATGAACGTCAAATCCACAATTACAGTATTAAGAAGATAATATAAAAGTTGATGCTGCTGGCCTGTGGACTTCCATTAGCTGTTAGCCATAGTTTGGAACTTGCAAATCAATCATATTTTGATTTTAGTGATGAAATCTTCTGATGAAATCTTCCTTTTAATCCTGCAAAAGAATCTCAATGGAACATTTCAGTCTGAAAAGGCTCTGACGTATGAAGATGTGCCAGACTGCAGCCATGTGCCAGATGTGTTTGGATCCATGGAATTTTCTGATGTAACTTCAGTGTTTGAAGAATCTGCGCTCGATCTAAATACTCAGAGAACAAAGCAGGTGTGTGAAGATGTGGTGCTAGTTTCTTACAGAAAAAATACAGTTGTTAATCCAGAAATCTGCTTCTCATTCTATATAGTGCTTACTCCATATTTAAGTATCTAGTGGATCTTGACCAAAGGGAGATACAGATTGAGCAAAGAAGTATGTTAAGCATAAACTTTGGTGCCTTCTACCTGTTGGCCATGGTTCGTTTGACGAGAACCCTAACTCCAGTGTTTGGTTTGCACAGAAACAGCAAGCAAGGGAACAAGTAAAGGAGTCAGTGAGGATTTTAAAACACAATGGGAAGCGATAAGGCACAGTTAATAAGATTCTGGAGTTAGGCTAGAGGTAGACAGAGCTTTAAAGGTACCGAAAGAAATTCAATCTTCCTGCATTGGACAAGAAAATCCACAGGGAAGTGATTCAAATTTTGCAGCTAAACCAAGTGATAATTCATAGTTATGTTTAGATAAGCTGGTGAGAGTTAATCCTAAATGGAGAATTGAGATGAACAAATCAAAAAATGGCATTTGACAGTCTATTAGAAATGAACATATTCTAGGAGAGAATCAGAGGTTTAAACTCTTCTGTTCAACAGACAAGTAGTGCATTATATTTTTATAAGCATTGTGTCTGAGCTTCTCAGCTGTTAGAATTTCCTTGACAGTAATTTCTCCAGATGTGATCAGAAAACCTTTTGTTCCGTCTATGGCAGCATTCGAGGCATGATACTCAACTGGGTGATATGGAATTCACACTGTCAACTCCAGTGACAAGAAAAGTGGCATGTAAGAAGCGTGCAAACACAGAGAATGTTGATGCAGAGTCAGCGTTAAGAAATGAGCTGCCCTTTGCACTTCCTGCTCCAAAAGCCTTCTTTTCAAAGAGTCAGGCCGAGAAGCAAGTAGAAGGCATACCCTTTCAGGCGCCTGCTTCCAAAGGTATGTTGTATCTAACAAATGGAAATCTAGAACATGTGTAGCTTAGGAATTTTTTAATTTAAATATGAATGCAATACTTGTAGGTCCTATAATTCTGAAAGATTTCAGTGTGGGGTTTATTTGGTCACAGCACATATGTGATGTGGAGCTGTAAGGAGCCATAGGGGTATATGGGGGTGCATGGGAACTTTTGGATCACGGACTGAAGCTCTGATTGACCACCTGAGGCAAGCAATGTGTCAGCTTCAGGAGCACAGGTGAAGGCAGTTGAGCTGTGTGAGCAGTTGTGTTTGAGTCTGGCTGCAGCTCTCTTAGACCCCACTGAAGGGCTGAGTGCCACTGGGAAAGGATCTCTGTGTGGACATTGCTTCTCTTGGAGTTTTCCATCTGTAGAGGTATGTGGGGGCCACTGGGGGATACAGGAAAGCAAGGGGCTGTGGGGGGACTATAGGTAGTCATATAAGACTGTAGGGAGCTGTGCAGGGGCTGTAAAGGCCTCTAGGGAGTTGAGGGGGACTCTAGGGGGGGATATGGGGCCTGTGGTGGGCCACAGGAGGACTAGGGGCTCTAGGGGGCTATGAGGGTGTGTAGGGGTTGTGGGGAGCTATTGGAGGATATGGGCAGATATGGGGCTTTAAGGGGTGGTGTATAGAGAGATAGAGGGTTGTGGGGGCCTGAGGGTGATATGGGGCTACTGGGGGCTGTCGGGGGCTATGGGGAGGAATATGGAGTTATAGCAGATTGTGGGGTGTAGGTGTGGTATATTTATGTACATAGATGGGAATATATGTATGAAAAAGATAGATCCATGCGTGTTCTGGGCTGCACTGAAAAAGGGGTGGCCAGCAGGAGAGGGAGGTGATTGTCCCCTCCTGCTCAGCTCTTGTGAGGCCCTATTTGCAGCACTGTGTCCAGGCCTGGGAAGCATGTGGAGCTGTTGGGGTGGGTCCAGAGGAGGGCCACTGTGATGATCAGAGGGCTGGAGCAGCTCTCCTATGAGGAAAGGTGGAGGGACCTGGGCTTGTTTAGCCTGGAGAAGAGAAGACTGCAGGGAGACCTCATTGTGGCCTTTCAGTACCTGAAGGGAGCATATAAACAAGAGGGGGAATGGCTGTTTACGAGGGTGGATAGTGATAGGACAAGAGGGAATGGTTTTAAACTGAGACAGGGGAGGTATAGGTTGGATCTTAGGAAGATGTTTTTCGCTCAGAGGGTGGTGACGACCTGGAACAGGCTGCCCAAAGAGGTTGTGGATGCCCCATCACTGGAGGCATTCAAGGCCAGGCTGGATGTGGCTCTGGGCAGCCCGGTATGGTGGTTGGCATCCCAGCACCTAGCAGGGGTGTTGAAACTAGGTGATGGCTGCGGTCCTTTGTAACCTGGGCCATTCTATGATTCTCTGATTTGGGGGGATATGAGTCTATAGGGTGGACAATAGGGGGATATGCTCTCAGACACTCATCCACTCTTTATGCAATCCTGTGTGCACTCACATGTGTTTTGTATTGATTTCCCGCTGAATCCTCCTGTGGATTTGTAGTTAGTCTGGGAGTGAAGGGGAGCACTGGGTAGCTGTTTGTGTTCCCTGCTGTGTGCTGCGGGGTTGTGCTGGCAGCGGTGCGGTTGGTTTCCTTTTCCTTGGGAGGGTGGGAAGGAGTTTAGCAGGCCTGGTTCTTTTCTCCAAGGATTTTGATCCTCCAGTGTCACTACACCAGGGAGTGCACGATCTAAAGGACTTCTGGGTTGTGATAAACTTGTATCTTGGCAGCTTCTATTATTTCAGGTTGTCATGGTTTAATAATTTTGTAATTTTGCTATCAGTATTCCACATCATAACATCATATAAAGCATGAATAATTTTACTGAATCTGCAACTTACAGAAGAAGACTACATCTCCCAGAGAACAACACGATAGGTCACGGGGCCTGGACTCTATATCAACTTGGTCGCAGAACAGACTGACGTCTTTCGAGTTCTGGCGTTCAGGGGAGTGTGTGGGAGCCTTCAGCCATTCGCCTAGATTCACAGTAGGCCTCTCGGTTACGGGACTCATTCTCTCTCCTATTTTGCTTGACTCGTTAGCTCAATTTTCAATTATATTGTATTATATTGTGTTATCCGGTATTTCGATATATTTTTTAGTAAATAAGTGTGCCTCCTTAGATCGTTGCCGCTGTTTTCTTTTCCTAATTAACTTTTTCCTTTTGGCCTAGGGCCCCTCCGGGGCCCATGGCCCCATGTCACGGACACAGGTGGATTTTTAGTTCAAACCGTGAGAGATTTTGGTGGAGAATGCGGGCAAATTGAGTTGCTGTTTTTCTGTGTTTTCTTCTGTTGCTCTTTTAGCTTTTAACAGAGCTACGAGTTTTTTTCCCTGTTAAGGAGCTACCTTAGGTTTGCGATTCTGCACCTGCGAGCTTGACCTTGAAAAGTCCAGGCGGACTGCCAATACTCCGGTATATTTTATAAACATTGTTGAGCTTTGTTTTCTTTTACTTTTTTTCTCTCTATTGAAGAAAAAAAGGGGGAAAAAAAAATGTTTTCTCTACTAAATTTGTTTTACCAGGGACTGTGTGTCATTGGTTCCTTTTTTGAGACGCTCCGAACATATTGGGTCATGTTTAAGCTAGCCACTTTTTCTTATGGAGCTATACAATTGTATAATGGATTGAAAGCATGGTTAGCAATGCTCACTTCGTATCTGCGTACAGCTCCAGAGGGAGCAACTAATGCAACTAATTATACAGAAATGGTGATTTTTAAGCGTGCTCCTCTTTCTTTCTATGAATCCTTTATGCAGTTTTTGAATGATCAGTGGGCCACACTCTTAACCTCCCTGATCTTACTGTTGATTATTGTAATAATCTCACTCAGTATCTGGATTTATAACATCCGGAGGAAGTCTTCCCTAGAACCAGAGAATACTGAGTGGCAGGGAGTGTGGAGAGGTTTTGAAGAGATTCTCAAAGGACAGACATCTTCAGTGTTATGGAGCTTCACTCCTGAACACTTGAAGAATCCTGGGAGTTTGATTGCATATTTGAGGCAGGAATGTTGTGGCTCAGGCAGATCTCAGGAGGCACAAATGATTTTGGGCCTAGCTAATGCTTATCGGGCCTTATTCAATACCATTCCTGAGAGGGAAGTTTTTGAAGCTGAGAGAGAGAGTCTCAGGGCCGAGAAGGAGAGTCTTAGAGCTGAGGCAGAAAAACTTTGGACTGAGAAGGTAGAGAGAGAAAAAGCTTTTGAAGCTGAGAGAAAAGATCTCCTGTACCAATGAGACTCAATCTGGTACGAGAAAGAGAATCTTAGACGCAGAAAAACCTTGGGATGAGAAAAGCTCCCTGCAATCCCAACTCAACACTCTCCAGTCCGAGCACAGCGCCCTCCGGTCCGAGCACGACACTCTCCAGTCCGAGCACAGCGCCCTCCAGTCCGAGCACGACACTCTCCAGTCCGAGCACAGCGCCCTCCGGTCCGAGCACGACACTCTCCAGTCCGAGCACAGTGCCCTCCGGTCCGAGCACGACACTCTCCAGTCCGAGCACAGCGCCCTCCGGTCCGAGTACAATACTCTCCAGACAGAGCGCGATGCCCTCCGGACCGAGCACAATGCCCTCCAGACCGAGCACAACACTCTCCAGTCCAAGTATGATGCCGTCCAGTCTGAGTGCGGCACCCTCCAGGCCAAGTACGATGCCTTCCAACCCAACTGCGACACCCTCCAGTCCGAGCACAACACTCTTCAGTCTGTGCATAACGCCCTCCGGTCCGAGCACAACGCTCTTCAGACTGAGCACAATGCCCTCCGGACCGAGCACAATACTCTCCAGACTGAGCACAACGCTCTCCGGTCCAGGTACAATACTCTCCAGTCCAAGTATGACGCCCTCCAGTCTGAGCGCGGCACCCTCCAGCCTAAGCATGATGCCCTTCAACCCAATTGTGACACCCTCCAGACCGAGCACAACACTCTTCAGTCCGAGCACAATGCCCTCCAGTCCGAGCATAACGCTCTTCAGACCGAGCACAATGCCCTCCGGACCAAGCTCAACACTCTCCAGACTGAGCACACTGCCCTCCAGGCCGAGCATAACGTCCTCCGGTTCGGGTACAACACTCTCCAGTCCAACTACAACAGCCTCCAGACTGAGCTTGGTGCCGTCCAGTTTGAGCGGAACGCTCTCCGAGACCAGCTATGTGCCCTCCAGGGTGAGTTGAATGTATTTAACCAACTACCAGGGGCACATGTAGTCCAATTTGGCCAGCCACTGGGGGCACATGTAGTTCAATCTGACCAGCCACCGGGGGCACATGTAGTTCAATTTGACCAGCCACTGGGGGCACACGTAGTCCAATTGGACCAACCATCGGGGACACCAGATACAATGTTGGTTGCCCCTGTAAGAGGGCGAAAGACAAAACAAGTTTCAACTCAGTTAGAGAAAATGCAGATGGAGTTAGAAGAGCGGAGGGAGTTAGGAGAGCAGGACTCAGGAGACTCAGGGGACTCGGGAGAGCAGGGGGAGTCAGAAGACCAGAAGAAGTTGGAGGAGCAGAGGATGTTAGAGGGGTATAAGAAGATGATAGAGGAGCAGAAGAAGTTTGAGGAGCAGATGAAGTTGGAGGAGCAGAGGAAGTTAGAGCAGTATAAGAAGATATTAGAGGAGCAGAAGAAGTTAGAGGAGCAGAGAAAGTTAGGAGAGAGGAAAAAGAAGGAGGGTTACCTGGAGGAAATAACACAAGCTTCAGGGTCAGGGTCAGAGTCAGAAGAGGAGCCAAAAGCTAGTTTTTCTTTACGAGAATTTCTCAAGTCCAAACTTATAGATGGGGCAGCCTCATCAACACAGTTGCCACCATCAACACCTGGGACTCTTGATAGAGCTAAAGGTGAGCAAAGTATTACGACCATTATTGATCGATCTTTTAAACTGAGTGAAATTCGAGATCTAAGAAAGGATTACACACGTCAGCCAAAAGAAAATATGGTCACTTGGTTACTTCGCTGCTGGGACAATGGTGCCAACAGTGCGTGGCTCGATGGCAGTGAAGCTCGCCAACTGGGTAGCATTTCCAGGGACTCACGTGTGGACAGAGGTATTGGCACATGCCAAAATCGGTCCTACACCCTCTGGAAGTGGATGTTGATAGCGGTAAGAGATAGATTCCCCTTTAAACGGGACTTGGAGCCTGAGAGAAAGAAATGGACTGATATTGAGAAAGGTATCCAATTTTTGAGAGAAAATGCTCTGGTGGAAATGCTATACAGCCGCGAGTTCAATCGTAATGATCCAGACCAATTACATGATCCTGAAGCAGTCCGCGTTCCACGACAAATGTGGCGTGACTTTACAAAAGCAGCTCCAGAAAAGCATGCCAGTGCACTTGCATTAGTATATGGCAAAGGGGACAGGAAACCCTTTGTGAATGAACTAATTGGCAGACTTCAGGAACTTGAATTATTTATAAGCGCCACAGAAGTTAATCTGTATACTTCAGCCATTGTCAAAATTGTGGAAAGGTTAAACGAAATGGAGGGAACACAAAATGATATTATTGACAAATTGGCTAATGTGCCTGATGTAGATGAATCCACGGTGGTACAAGATGATGGAAACCAGGATTTCCACAATCGCCTATTGAGGAAGCTAAACAACATGAGTTCCTCTCGACCTGTATCATCGAAAATCTCAACCATTAAAAAGAGACGTCCTCGTATTCAAGCAAATGACGATGATAAGTCACCTCGAATCAACGATGAGACTACACGTCTTGCCTTGTTGCTTTTCCTCTGTAGTCATGGGGAGGACATGAAGAAGTGGTGTAATTCATCCACTTCTGCACTTCAGGCAGGAGTGAAAGAATTACAAGGTGAAACAACTACCAAGGTGAACTCTTCCAAGAAGGGGAGAGTTCTAGTTGCTGCAAGTCAACGAGGTAAACAATAGAGGGGCCCTGCCCCCAGCCTGGGGGGGGAAAGGGACAATAGAGTATACTGGACTGTGTGGATTAAGTGGCCTGGCACATCTCAACCACAGAAATATAAAGCCTTGGTGGACACTGGTGCACAATGCACCCTAATGCCCTCAAGTCACCAAGGGACACAACCAATATATATCCATGGAGTGACTGGGGGTTCCCAAGAATTGACTATGTTGGAGGCCGAAATAAGCCTCACTGGTAAAAACTGGCGAAGGCACCCTATTGTGACTGGTCCAGAGGCTCCATGTATACTGGGAATCGATTACCTTAGGATGGGATATTTTAAGGATCCCAAGGGGTATCGATGGGCCTTTGGGATAGCTGCTGTTAACACAAACGGTGTTAAGTAGCTGTCAGCTTTACCTGGTCTGTCAGATGATCCTTCTGCTGTGGGGTTGCTCCAGGTAAAAGACCAAGAGGTACCAATTGCCAACAAAGTGGTTCACAGACGGCAGTACCGCACCAATAGGGACTCATTGCTCCTCATTCACAAGCTAATTCGCCAATTAGAAAATCAGGGAGTGATTAGCAAAATGCACTCGCCTTTTAACAGCCCCATATGGCCAGTGCGTAAAACCAGTGGGGAATGGAGGCTGATGGTAGATTACCATGGCCTGAATGAAGTTACACCTCCATTAAGTGCTGCTGTACCAGACATGCTAGAACTCCAGTATGAATTGGAGTCAAAAGTAGCTAGGTGGTATGCCACCATTGATATTGCTAATGCCTTCTTTTCCATCCCATTGGCTGCAAAATGTAGGCCACAGTTTGCTTTTACCTGGAGAGGTATTCAGTATACCTGGAACCGTTTACCTCAGGGGTGGAAGCACAGCCCAACAATTTGCCATGGATTGATCCAAGCTGTTTTGGAACAGGGTAATGCTCCTGAGCACTTGCAGTATATTGATGACATTGTAGTGAGGGGCCATACAGCAGCAGAGGTTTTCAAGAAAGGGAAACAGATAATCCAAATTCTTTTGCAAGCTGGTTTTGCCATTAAGCGCAGCAAAGTGAAGGGGCCTGCCCAGGAAATCCAGTTCTTAGGCATAAAATGGCAAGATGGACGTCGTCACATCCCAGCAGATGTGACTGACAAAATCACTGCTATGTCTCCGCCCACCAACAAAACAGAGACCCAATCTTTTCTGGGAGTAGTGGGCTTTTGGAGAATGCATGTCCCAAACTGCAGCCACATAGTGAGCCCCCTCTATCAGGTAACACGGAAGAAGAATAATTTCTCATGGGGTCCTGAGCAGCAGCAGGCTTTTGAGCAGATAAAACAAGAAATAGCCCGTGCCGTGGCCTTGGGGCCAGTACGGACGGGACAGGATGTGAAGAACATCCTCTACACTGCTGCTGGAGAGAAAGGTCCCACCTGGAGTTTGTGGCAAAGAGCCTCAGGAGAGACCTGAGGCCGACCCCTAGGATTTTGGAGTCGAGCATATAAAGGGTCTGAGGAGCACTACACTCCAACTGAGAAGGAGATCTTAGCCGTGTATGAGGGGGTTCGGGCTGCTTCTGAAGTAGTTGGGACAGAGGTTCAGCTTCTTCTAGCACCTCGCTTGCCAGTAATAAACTGGATGTTTAAAGGACAGGTTCCCTCCACCCATCATGCTACTGATGCCACTTGGAGTAAGTGGATTTCATTAATTACTCAACGAGCTCGAATGGGAAAACTCAGCCGTCCTGGAATTCTAGAAGTGATCATGGACTGGCCTGAGAGTAAAAAAATTGAAACGCCACCTACAGAAGAGGTATCACGTGCTAAAGAGGCACCACCAAACAATGAGCTACCAGAGAATGAAAAGAAATTTGCCCTATTCACAGATGGATCATGTTGTATTGTAGGGAAGCATCACAGATGGAAAGCTGCTGTATGGAGCCCCACACGACAAGTTGCAGAGGCCACTGAAGGTAAAGGAGAATCAAGTCAATTTGCAGAGGTAAAGGCTGTTCAGCTGGCTTTAGATGTGGCTGAACGGGAGAGGTGGCCAATGCTTCATCTTTATACTGATTCATGGATGGTGGCAAATGCCTTATGGGGGTGGTTGCAACAGTGGGAAGATGATAATTGGCAACAAAAGGGTAAACCTGTTTGGGCTGCTGAACTGTGGAAAGACATTGCTGCCCGAATAAGGAACATTGTTGTAAAGGTGCGCCATGTAGATGCTCATGTGCCTAAAAGTAAGGCTACTGAAGAACATAAAAATAACCATCAGGTTGATCGAGCTGCCAAAATTGAGGTGGCTCAAATAGACTTGGACTGGCAGATCAAGGGTGAATTATTCCTAGCTCGGTGGGCCCATGAGACTTCAGGTCATCAAGGAAGGGATGCAACATATAAGTGGGCCAGAGACCGAGGGGTGGACTTAACTATGGACGCTATTGCTCAGGTTATTCATGATTGTGAAACATGCGCCATAATTAAACAAGCCAAGAGGATGAAACCTTTTTGGGGGGAAGGGCAATGGCAAAAGTATAAATATGGAGAGGCGTGGCAGGTTGATTATATCACCTTGCCATGATCTCGCAATGGTAAGCGTTATGTACTCACCATGGTGGAGGCAACCACTGGGTGGCTCGAAACATATGCAGTACCCCATGCTACCGCTCGAAACACCATATTAGGGTTGGAAAAGCAAATCCTGTGGCGGCATGGCACTCCGGAAAGAATTGAATCAGATAATGGGACCCATTTAAAAAATTCTCTTGTAACCACTTGGGCCAAAAATCATGGCATTGAGTGGATTTACCATATTCCCTATCATGCACCAGCTTCTGGTAAGACTGAACGATTCAATGGGTTGTTGAAAACTATGTTGAGAGCAATGGGTGGCGAAACATATAAAAACTGGGAGAACCATTTAGCAGAAGCCACCTGGTTGGTCAACACTCGAGGATCTAGTAATCGTAGTGGTCCTAACCAATCCAGCTCCCTACGTACCGTGGAGGGAGATAAGGTTCCTGTAGTACACATAAAGAGCGTGTTGGGAAAGACGGTTTGGGTCCTTCCAGCATCTGGAAAGGGCAAACCTCTCCGGGTGTCATGGTTTAATAATTTTGTAATTTTGCTATCAGTATTCCACATCATAACATCATATAAAGCATGAATAATTTTACTGAATCTGCAACTTACAGAAGAAGACTACATCTCCCAGAGAGCAACACGACAGGTCACGGGACCTGGACTCTATATTAACTCAGTCGCAGAACAGACTGACGTCTTTTGAGTTCTGGCGTTCAGGGGAGTGTGTGGGAGCCTTCAGCCGTTCGCCTAGATTCACAGTAGGCCTCTCGGTTATGGGACTCATTCTCTCTCCTATTTTGCTTGATTCGTTAGCTCAATTTTCAATTATATTGTATTATATTGTGTTATCCGGTATTTCGATATATTTTTTAGTAAATAAGTGTGCCTCCTTAGATCGTTGCTGCTGTTTTCTTTTCCAAATTAACTTTTTTATTTCGGCCTAGGGCCCCTGTCATGGACGCAGGTGGATTTTTCGTTCAAACCGTGACACCCCTGCTCACACCTCCCAGATTCTCAGTCCATCTTTTTGCCCATCCTCCAGCCCCCTGGTGCTTTCTGCACAGGCAAGGGGAGAGAGAGGGTGCCAAACTTGTGATTTTGATCATTCTCAAGTCCTGGCATCCCCTTTGCCTTGGAGACCTTCAACCGCATGGCTCTTGCAATGTCCATCAACCTGGAAAACAACAGAGAAACATTGTGTTAGTGGGGGTAGAGAGGTCTTCTGGGAAAGACACTGCAGACATGAGCAATAGCTTTTTCACCTCAGGAGGGAAGCTCGGAGGCAGAAGCAAGCAGGATGTCTGCTCTGCATCTCAACACAACCACAAGAACGCAAACTGGAAGTATTTAAATACTACAGGGCAGAGAGCCCTGCTGGAGAGGTTAGAACACTACCAAACTGGACACGAGCACCCCAGAGAGTATTATAAACCACGGTGTCTTACTCAGTGTACAGCAATCTTGGAAAAAAAAGCAAGCAGCCCATATTTCCAACAGAATCCTATTACATGAGTGACAGGATGGAAAGAACCTAGTACAGAGAAAGCATCTCCTCTTAACTGCTGGAATACAGCAGTCCTAGATGTAAACACATCTTGGATGAGATCGGTACTGAGCAGGACTTCATCAAGATGTCACCGGCCAGAATACACCTGGAGACTTGTCAAACACAGAATGAAGCATGTTTGAGCAAATGTAGCAAAGAAATGAAAGTCCTGCCTCATCTGGGTCCATGAGAACACACCTCAGAATCCTTTCAGCTGACATTACATCTTTAAAAGAAAAACAAATTCAGATGGCAAGAGATATCTGGTGCTATTCAAACAAACCTCCCACCCTAAGCAATGATCATTCCATGGCTAAATCAAGAGCCTCACAGCCACGTGCCTCATCTTTGTTTTTCCAACATGTTGCTGCTTCCCCCACTTTTTTCTTACCACCATGCTACAGTCTATGCTCCCAGCTCCAGAAGAGCACTTAGAAGCTAAAACTTTGGTGTTTACTGCAGAAAAAGAGCATGTATTTTATTGAAAAGCTTACTTCCAAAGCAATAAAATTTAAAAAAGATGGGAAACCAACATTAGATTATATTGTTAATGCCACTATTAGTGAATCACAGCATCACAGAATTGTAGGGGTTGGAAGGGACCTCTAGAGATCATCGAGTCCAACCCCCCTGCCAAAGCAGGCTCCCTACACCACATCACACAGCTCGGCGTCCAGGCGGGTCTTAAATATCTCCAGAGAAGGAGACTCCACCACCTCCCTGGGCAGCCTGTTCCAGTGCTCCGTCACCCTCACTGTGAACAAAGAGCAGAACTGGAGGCAAAACCCAGAAATCTTTACATCAAATCTGACTACAGAGCTCACAAAACCAAGGGGTGGCTAACAGCTCCGATAACTTCCAGTTATCCCAGAATCTTGACATTAAATCCTTTTAGGAGAAGCCCCAGCATATTCTAGAATGTTTTTTCAGTGGAACTGAAGGCATTTTGTCCTTTTGCAGTTTCTTCCCAGCTGCATTACCTCTAAACAACCTTGATGGGAAAGATCAACGCAGTGGAGTCAGGCAGCAAATGTCTCTAGAGTCAGCACATCTTGCAGAACAGGAAAGGCTGGGACAGCAATCACACACAGCTGAGCAGCTATTAACAGGGCAACTTGACCCACTCCCAGATAGCAATAACAAGCTGCCTGATCAGCTAATGTCTGCTGGGAGTCCTCACTGCCAGAGGAGCTGTCAGGCTCTGCCTCAAACCTGCAGGTTTAAGTACATCCGTGCAGCTAGCAGTACAGAGACATCACGTAGCAGATGAACAGTAATTTCTCCACAGAAAATTTAAGTCTAGGAAGAAATTTCTTCAAAATCTATCATGGCAAGCATTGTTTGCCTGGATGCTTATACTGCACACTGTTCTCCACCCATTTATCTTCACTGAGTTGGCTCCTCCTCCCAGTGCCAGAGGGCTACGCTGACATCCAGACAGACTCTGACAAACTGAAGAGGTAAGGCGAGCAGAATCTTATCAAGTTAAATTGTGAAGTCTTGCATCTGGGGAGGAACAGCAACTACACGCTCGCAATCTGCCTGTGAGAAAGAAAATCTTTTTCTAGTTTTCCAGTTACAGTCAGATACAAATCTGTACTTGCATCCAGACTGGTACCTAGCTGACAACAGATCTCTGCAGAAAGAAGGGATGCAGGGGACAGTTCAGTGAGGAGCAACATGACTTAGCAGGCAAAAAACAGCACTGGGTAGTACCTGGATAGGTTTTCTGCCATTTTGATGCTGCCTGCCTCAAGTTTTTCCACTTTCAAACAGACAAAAAGCCTCACAGTACACCTGAGCAGCTTTGTGATAAGCACTCTTTCAAAGCTTTGACACGTATAACCACCCCATTAGACGTAGCAGGGCCTGAATATAAAACTTCAACACACTCAGAGTCCAACTGCAACACAGGGAACTCACAGCGGGTATCACTGTACTATTTGGGCACAGAAGAGTATCCAGAGCCTTCTTCCCCAGGGACTGCTTGCATGAGGACCACAGGCATCTTAACAGGCAGGAGCGAACATGACTCACCTATTTTCGTGGAGCTTCAAGTCATTCTGCAGGACAGTGAGGTCAACTTGGAAGTTTTTAATGTGCAGAGCCAGTGCAATGACATATGCTGCAATTTTAGTCTTCAGCGACGCAGAGATTAAATTCTGAACACTGAACAGCAAGTGTGAGAACAGATGAAAAGCAGAGAGTTAGCAAACCCAAAACACAACCACCCACAAGGTGCAGACAGAACTGGAGCCCCAGTTAGCTATGACAAGCATTTCCTAGACATGAAAAAAGAGCTTTAAGAAACACAGATCTCTGATCACAGGGGCCTCAAGATCTTCCTCACCAACTGCCTATATTTCTGTTCAAAAGTGCAGGTCTCTCAAGATGTTTACAGGTTTACAGATTTGATTAAATCACTGTCTGCAGATACTTCTGTCTCTCTGGCACACTGGCAAGACAACAGCAAGATGAAGCTGATCTGAGGGTACTCACTGCAACCATACACAACAGAGCAGGTCTGAAAGCATTTATTTTTACTGTTCACCTCTGGTCTGAGTCTTTATAAACAAATGCTCCTTCGCTGGCCCACATGGATTCAACCTCTCTGTGAACCTCCACTTCACAGCAAACAGCAGATATATGATGGCTGAGCAATTGCAGTTAGGCTGTGCAGAGGCTGTTGGATTCTCAAGGAAAGGCATTGTAGCAAGTTACAAGTCTTCTCACTCTTGATCAAGCCAGCCAGGTGAAGCTGGCTAAATCCACAGGCACAGGCTTGTTTAAGCACATGACTCTGCCTCTCCCAGTTACGGTTTAGACTTACATTATTCATGTATGAACATCAGTCACAACAGAATATTTTACCTGGCCTGGCCTGCTACTCAAGAGAAGCTTCTGCTATTCCTGTTTTGGTGCAGTGCTATTTGATAAAGACTCTGTGACCCTTCAAGCTGTTTTCTACATCATCTGAACATCAATAACATCAAAGCAATCACAGTTCCTTACCTGCCATTGTTGTAGGTCAGTGAAGTGAAGTTTTTCATAAGTTTCCTGCTAATGATGAGCGGGCATTCAGGACCCATTGGATCTAGAATAGAAAGGGGTTTCACAGTGAGCACCAAGACTGGTTATTTTTATATCCATTTCAAGCCTCCTAGACTAACTCTTGTTGGATGACCCCGCGTCTCCACCAATGCAGAAAGATATTTACAGACAGATTTACCTTCCTCATCCATCTTCCCAGACACTGAAAATGGTAACGTTGGAATTTTTTTAAGAAACAGAAACACAAGGTCTGTGAAATACAGCAAGTCCTGTAAACTTCAATCAAAACATTTGTGCAGTGCTTTTGAGAAAAGCAGTTCCTGCCACTTTATAAGAAACATTCTGAAGACTGTCATCCACACATTGAGATACTAAGCCAAGTCTGACACAAAGACAGCACAAAAACACCTAAAGATTGCATTGTGTACTGCATGCCTCTTGCAGCTAAAAAATGGAGTCTAGATGAGGGAGAGCACTGATAGTTTCCTGCCTCCTGGGATAAGAACCAAAAACTGTCAGTAAGTAAAAAAAGAATCTCAAACTTAATCTTAATCTTAAACTATTTTACCTCCTACAATTAGGATCTCACTTCAGGACCCCGATTTATGACAGTTAGAAAAGGACTGAAGAGAATGACACACGTATATCCCAATAGGTGCAGATCTAAAACTCCACAATGGCACGGAAATGCTGAACCTCATCATGAAACAAGCTGAACTGTAACTGCTGCATGTAGCTGTTTATCAAACAGGTAACTCTGGGAAGCTTCATTGTTTGCTATTATGGTAACTACAAGCCAAGTCCCAACAGGCAGCTGAAAAGGGTAAGAGTTGAAAATTGTCTTACACTTCTTCTTGATGATTTTTAGGAAGCTGAACTTAATAAGGATGTCCAGGAACCAGAGGCATCGAGCTTTGTGATCCCTGCTCATCTCATCAGCAGGCAGGAACTTCAGCTCTTCTAAGACGAAGGAGCAATGGCTAAAGAGGAAAGAGGGAGCATGAGGACCAGAGAATCAGGGACTAGCTTTCTGATTAGAACACACCCTTAAATTCAGTGCACAGGTCTCCTAGGTTAGAATAGTTCCCTGAACACTAATACAAGAAAGCTCACAATGCTGCTCTTCTTTTTGTCCACCACAGTCAGAACATTTCTGCATGTGGCACTACACAAGTCCCTGCACTGCAAAAACCACAAGTACTCCATGGAGTGTGCGCATGCACACACACTTCTGCTTAGATACAGATGGGAAGCAGTGAAAGTGAGCTGTGGCTTCTGCTTTACCTGCTTACTTCAGCACCAGGCCTTAGCACAAGTCCATGTCCATTTGCAAAGCTACAGTAACTTCCAGTTACGACAGTATGTGGCATGGACAATGCTCGGCCACAGGAATATCATCCTTAGCACAGCTCTGTGGTCCCATATCTAGGTATTTTCCTTCATCCTGCACTTTGGATTTACTCCCTCTCTTCCCCTGTAATATCAGTTCCCAAGAGGACAGCCACACTGTTGTGCACAGCACCTTTTCTCCCATAAAGTTAAACCTCCACACTTCCCAAAGGTATACACTGGGTCATGATCTGATGCCTTCCCTTTAGACTGAAGACTATCACTACCCATACTGTAGAGCTGGTAAAGCTGGCTACAGCTGCCATCCTGCCTGTAAGAAGAAACACGATTTCACAATGCCAGCCTTAGCTATTAAAAGGCTGCTTGTGGAAGTATTACCTTTTCTCTTCTGTTTTCTTGGCAATTTCCTCTGGAGTGATGTTAATAAAGGCTGCTGCCGGACCCTGCAATGCTTCATACTCTGCTGGAGATATAACTGCATGGACTTTAAGGAAAAGAACATGGGGACATTCTCTCCTTTCTGGTTCTGAATAGCTCATAGTGAGATACGGTCTGTCAGCTCTTGCTATGGGAGGTGTGAGGTAGGGAAGTGGGGGAAAAAGATTATAAATTTGCAGAAAGTAACAACAGAACTTGTTGTAACCAAAACTAAATGTCTCTGAAGTACAGTGGCTCAAACACAAACAATTTCTCACATACTCCTGACATTAATGCTATTCTTAGCTGAATGGCTCTGAACAGGCAGGCATAGTACCCCTGTATTCGTAGGGTGGAAGAATACAGAACTGTTAACCCTGAAGCCTCAACATACTAAGTTCCTGCTATCAGCTTTTGGCTGGTGAGGGGAGAAGGCTCAGCTCTGCTGTCAAATGCCTAGCAGCACATTCTCCACATGACAGACTATCAACAAGAAAGTTTACAGGCACCAGAAACCACACTGTCACTGAAAAAGATACTGTCGTCAAACTTGTAAACATGTTCTGGTTTGTCAGCATCTTCATGACATGGTGGTAGGAAAATGGACATGTTCTGTTCATCATCTTGGGCCACATCCTGGATCAAAGCTTTGGAGGGAAGAAGAAAAGAAGAGAGTATTTGGACCGTGCAGACAAAGCCACAGAGAGCGGACTTCTAGAACACCACCAAAACTGGGCAGAGATGGACAGTGATAACATAGATGTTTTTCCTAACGAAATAATAAAGCAGCTCATTTTCCAATAAAAAGTTTGGCAAAGTCCTCAACACGTTCCCATCTCAGCAGTTAAACCAACCACCTCCCTTCTTACTCAAGGAAAACACCCTTCTTCTTCCCACCATGTTTGGCAAGGAATGGACAGGAAAAAGTTAATTTTGATTGCCTTCCTCAGCATCTCAGACAACATCCTTACCTGTTACCCCCTTTGCATCTATAACATCTGCTGCCGCTTTTGTCACAGCTGTATTGAGAATATCACTGCCCACTGCATTCATTCGCCGAGAGTTCAGAGCTCGCTTCTGCTTCCTGGTGCCAAATGCCTCAATGCACAAATCCATCTGTGCATAACACAGAAGCAATGACAACACACTGCTGAATTCAAGACACTCTGCATGCAGAAAGAATACCCAGATAACCACTGCTTGTTCTGCATGTACATTTTTAAAGTAATTCCAAACATAACACTGGGTACAAACAAAGCATACAACAAAGAAATGCAAGAGGGCATGTTTTACCTGGGACTGTAGACAAGTCTAAAGTATTTAGGAAAATACTGCTAAGCTAGACACTAACAACATGCTATCTCAAAAACCTGCAATGCACAGAAAGAATGCTGACCCTGCACAAGTTTGTCCTGCAACAAATCAAACATCTCAGTTTCAGACAAGTATTTACCACTGTCTGCTGGATAACTATAGCACATTATGATATCAGGTTTCAACTTTACCTTTTCCCTGTAGGATTTATTCTGATAATCCCTTGTGTCATCAGGAATAAAGTTATCTACAAAAGAATAAAAATTAGTATGTTTGGCTTGCAGCTCGCAGGAAAGTGCATGTATTTGGTACCCCTTTAATAAATTACAGAAGGATTAGGTACACCAATTCAGGATCTTCTCTACAGGATTTTGTTAACAAAGGAATATGTTGAATATGAAAGACTATGCACCTGAAAGAAAGAGGGAAAGGCAGGACAATTTTTGCTACAAAATCTAAAAGCATAATGCACAGGCTGCTGCAATACTAAGCTCCTGTTGCCCACAAAAGAAAACAGTTCCCTAAAGATGATATTCTTCGGATTATTTCCACTAGATTCAGTAATTAAAAGCAGTTCTGCTGGGGAAAAGCTGCTTTCTTTTTCAGTGAATGATTCAGTCTACTGACTTGATTATTTCCAGGCTTCTCTCAGCAGGAGAAGGGCTGCAATTATTCTAAGCAGTAACAACTTTATTTCTAACTCTGGTATTTCCACCCCCCCACCCCCAAGCTCTCTGCTTAACCTTTCCCTCAATATTAGCTATGATTTTGCTTCATTCTCCCTTTCTTCATGCCACACTGCTCCCCAGGAGTGGACAGAGTGATGTATCCTTCTTCCCTCATCCTAAGGCAGCACAGCAGAAATAAGACTAGGAGGAAACAGAGTGCAATGCTGTCAGTAGCAAATTAGTCAATTTTGAATGCACACATATTTCCAGGACATTGTGACCTTGGCACAAAAGGGTTAAATAAAGAATTGTCCTACCTGACAGTAAAGGTTGCATGTTGAATATTTCAGCATTATAGACTTCCATTTGCCCAGAATCCTTGTTTAAAACACCAAGAAAATACCTGGGGAGAACAAGTGCAAGTGATAACCAATGAGACTCTCAGAGCTGAGAAAAATGAACTTAAAATCTCTAGAATAGGTTAATTTCTAGCAAGTCAAATCTTTTTCATTTCACACTTCAGACGAGCAAACCCAAATAGTTTGTGCTGCTCCTCACCACAGAATCATAGAACAGACTCATAGAATCCTTAGAGTTGGAGGGGACCTTTAAATGTCATCTAGTTTGTATTTGGAAAGAAAAATTTAATAATCTATATCACGACCCTTTCAAAAGAACTAACATAAGGACATTAAATGGCTGGAAGCACCTCATCTTAACAGTTTCTGCAATTCTGTTTACTCTTTGTTGTGTCACCCCACTTCTACTTTAAGTAGTCCCCATAGTCAGAGTAGAAATAAACCACGAGCAAATATTGCAGGATGAATGTAGCACATTCATGGGGCAAAGCGCTTGCTAACAGGAGCCTGACACCCACACCAAACGTACATCAGAGCTCTGTAGGTTAGATATGACAAAGTGAGATGATTTTACACTGGTTTTCCACCTATACAAAAGGTCATTCTGCTAGAGGATGGGAATGATCCCCCATGCAAAATAATTCTTAGGAATTCACGGGATTTGTCTCCAGGCTACAAAGTTCACCTTCTGAAACCAGGACATGTGAAAACTGGTGATTTCACCAAGGCTTCCCATTGCAGCATGAGGCACAGACAAGTTATTAATTCATACAGCACCACCAGACTGTGGCCCCGAAGTTAAACGGTGACTAATGACCCACTGGTTTCCTGAACAAGATACTGATCTTGACAGTTGTAAGAAGCCATGCTTTTTACATTACTGTCTCAAAGTCTGCTGAAATGGACAAGTTCAGGCAAGTCCTGGCCAAGGTTCCAGGACTGCCTTTGTCTGAGACACACAGGAGATGGACAAGTCCGGGAGCTACGAAAGGGAGATAAGATACTGATCAATGGCCATTGAGTGGTCTTTTTGTGTTGGCCTATCTCAAGGAAGATGGCCATCCCTGAGGACTAATGGCCCTTAAGTGGTCTTTCCTGTTGGCCCATCTCAAGGAAGATTGACATCTCTGAGGAAGTCACAGGACTCTGACCCGAGCCTTCCCGAAATCTCTGGAAGGCTAGAAAGAAGGATAAAAAGGGCACGGACAAACCACGGTTTTGTGGGCATCTAGGTATCTGACCTCAGATCCCTCCACCGTTGTCCTACTGCTGCCTATTCTCTTTTCTGGGATTGCTGCTCGAGACTCTGCTCCGAGGGACCTCGCTGCCCAAGACTCTGCTTCTAGAGACCACGGTACTCTGACCATCTTTTCTGCGATTCACCGATCTGCTGCTTGCAGCTTGCTACTCCGTTGCTGCTCTCCCCTACGCTTATTTTGCCCCGGACCAACGTTAACAACATGCTACGGGACGCTGCTGCATCCAGGAGGTGACTATTCCCCGCTTTAACATAATTCTTGCTCTTTTCTACCTTTTTCTATCGCCTACTTTCCCTTCCCCATCACCCTAATTTTGGCATTCGTCGCTCTCCCTTCCCCATCCCCTCAATTGTCTATTATTTCCAATAAACTGGTCGGATCAACATTTGAATGCTCTTCTTCTTAATCTCACGCCGGGCATAACATTATTAAAAGAACCTTTGCCTCACTCCTAAATTGGAGCGAGACAACAGTTAAGAAGGAATAATGCTGTTGTCCATAGGTTTCAGCTATGTGCAGACACCTTCTCACTTTTCTTCCCTCCAGCAGACCTAAACTCCACTTATGTGTAAGATCACAACATGCAAAATGGTGCAGCTGCCAGGAGATTATATCAACTGCCCCAATCCTCTCCATTCACACCATGGTCTCAATGAGAACTCATCAGTCCCCAATACAGAAGGCTACAGAAAATACTTTATTTGTGCAGTTCCTCTGCTTTCCCCTCCCTGTTTCTGCCACAGCGTTGCCAGCTACCCATACCTGCATAGGGAGTTGCTTTTCATAGATCCACTGCTGAAGTTATTCCCCACGTATGAAAGCCTTTCAGTTTCTGAAACCTGACAAACAAAGAAA
Organism: Coturnix japonica; assembly: GCF_054131305.1. Taxonomy (NCBI): domain Eukaryota; kingdom Metazoa; phylum Chordata; class Aves; order Galliformes; family Phasianidae; genus Coturnix; species Coturnix japonica. Next base: position 58,675 of record NC_140702.1, read on the forward strand.
AAAATTACTTGAAGAGTGCATTATTTGAAAGTGCATATTTTCCTGCATGTACTGTATCTCTAGTGACACAAAGCTCAAATTTGCCACGGTCACCATAGAATCACAGAATTATCAAGGTTGGAAAAGACCTACAAGATCATCTAGTCCAACCATTACCGATATTTCTCAGCTAAATCATATTCCTTTACTTTACTTTACATATTCCATTTACTTTATACTTTATAAAGTAAATAAATAAACCATCCTTTAAAGCAGTAGGAGCAGTCTGTGAAAGAGGCAGTGGAAAGGAGCATTCTGTACCAGTCACCTGCACATCCTACTCGCAGTGCTTAAGGTTGCTTGATGCAGTTACTCAAAGCCTTTCTCGGTTTACAGAACAAGTGTTAGATGTCAGAATGAGCCAAGTGGCACAGAGCTGTGGGAAGGCAACATTACAAACCAGAGGATCATCACCCCGGGGGTGCCCAAGGAACGACTGGATGTTGTGTTGAGGGACATGGTTTAGGGGGAGCTATTGGTAATAGGAGAACGGTTGGACTGGATGATCTTTAGGACTTTCACAGAATCACAGAATGACCCAGGTTGGAAGGGACCTCAAGCATCATGTAGTTCCAACCCCCCTGCCTAGCAGGGCCACCAAACATACACATTTACTAGATCAGGTTGCCCAGGAGACCCTATAGATCCCCATAGAGACCCCATAGAGACCCACAGATCCCCACAGAGACCCCACAGACCCCCATAGATCCCCACAGAGACCACATAGACCCCATACATCCCCATAGAGACCCCACAGACCCCGTACATCCCCATAGAGACCCCATAGACCCCGTACATCCCCATAGAGACCCCACAGACCCCATACATCCCCACAGAGACCCCATAGATCCCCACAGAGACTCCACAGATCCCCACAGAGACCCCATAGACCCCACAGAGACCTATAAAGACCCCATAGACCCCAAAGATCCCACATAGAGACCCCATAGATCCCCATAGAGACCCCAAAGACCCCCACAGATCCCCATAGAGACTCCACAGATCCCACAGATACCCATAAACCCCCATAGAGATCCCCATAGAGACCCCATAGACCCTCACAGATCCCCATAAAGACCCCATAGATCCCAATAGAGACCCATAGAGACCCCTTAGATCCCCATAGAGACCCCATAGACCCCCATAGAGACCCCAAAGAGACCCCATACACCCCAAAGAGACCCCATACACCCCAAAGAGACCCCCACAGAGACCCCATAGAGACCCATAGACCCCCATAGAGACCCCATACATCCAAATAGAGACCCCATAGACCCCATACATCCCCATAGAGACCCCATAGACCCCCATAGAGACGCCATAGACCCCACAGAGACCCATAGAGACCCCATAGACCCCACAGATCCCCACAGAGACCACATAGACACCATAGATCCCCATAGAGACCCCCATAGAGACCCAGAGACCCCATAGATCCCCATAGAGACCCCACAGATCCCCACAGAGACCCCATAGAGACCCCACAGATCCCCACAGAGACCCCATAGAGACCCCCATAGAGACCCCATAGAGACCCCAGAGATCCCCATAGACCCCCATAGACACCATAGATCCCCATAGAGACCCCCATAGAGACCCACAGAGACCCCACAGATCCCCATAGTGACCCCATAGAGACCCCACAGTCCCCATAGATCCCCATAGAGACCCCACAGACCCCACAGATTCCCCACAGAGACCCCACAGATTCTCCATAGAGACCCCATAGACCCCATAGATCCCACCCCCGGTGATGCCGGGCCTTACCAGGATCCTCCGCCTTCTCTTCCTGGGGTTGGACACCTCGCTGCTCCGGTACAGCGAGAACCGCACGGCGTCGGGTCGCTGCAGCTGCCCATTGGAGAACGTCACTACGGGCGATAAAACAGGCCGTGAGTCCCTCAGCACCTCACCGCACCGCACCGCCCATCCCGCATCTCTGCTCACCCAGCACTGCCGGCTGCTCCTGCTCGGGATCCCCGCGGTATCTCCACGTGGCGGTGGCCATACCCGGTACACACAGGAACAGGCCAGGCGCCACGCCGTAATGGCGGCACTTCCGGTGGGGGCGCTCCGAGATGACGTCACATCCTCTCGTCAATATGGCGTCATTTCCGGCCGACGCGGCGACAGGGTGGGAGCGGGGGTGGAGCGCGGGGCCGGAGCGTCGTAGCGCGGCGGGTTCGGTGCCGCTGGGCCCGGTGTGAGCGGGGAACAACAGGGGAACAGCACGGGAACAACAGGCGGTGTGCCGGCCCCGCTGCCCGCACTGCTTCACTGGTGCTGAAGGAGGAGCCTGGAGCGGGTCTGTAACGGCGGCGGTGCCCACTGCGGTCACTGGAGGGAGGGACAGAGCGATGGGATGCGTTACACGAGGGGTGGGGTGTGAGGGGGTCCTGGTGTGATGCTAGGAGGGTTATAGGGTTATAGGGTTATAGGGTTAGGGTTGGGGTTAGGGTTAGGGTTGGGGTTAGGCCCTCCTGTCTCACGTTCATGTCGTTGCTCATCATAGCCGTGATGTGGAGGACGGTACTTGGGTTGGGGAGGTGCTAACACGCTGCTAGCACCTTGTAGCCAATGGCATACTGGGGTGTATTAAAAAGAGTGTGTCCAGCAGGTTAAAGGAGGTGATCCTCCCACTCGACTCTGCCCTATTAAGGCCTCATCTGGAATATTGTATCCAGTTCTGGGCTCCCCAGTACAAAAAAGACAGGGATCTCTTGGAAAGACTCCAGTGGAGGGACACAAAGATGGTGAAGGGCCTGGAGCGTCTCCCCTATGAGGAGAGACTTAGGGAACTGGGTCTGTTGAGCCTTGAGAAAAGAAGGCTGAGAGGGGACTTGATCCAGGTTTATAAATACCTGAGGTGTGGGGGCCATAGTGGTGAGGCTGGTCTCTTTTCAGTAGTGCATGGGGATAGGACTAGGGGTAATGGGATGAAAGTACAGCATAGGAAGTTCCTTAATAAGAACTTCTTTACAGTGAGGGTGACGGAGCACTGGAACAGGCTGCCCAGGGAGGTGGTGGAGTCTCCTTCTCTGGAGATATTTAAGACCCGCCTGGACGCCGAGCTGTGTGACATGGTGTAGGGAGCCTGCTTTGGCAGGGGGGTTGGACTCAATGATCTCTAGAGGTCCCTTCCAACCCCTACAATTCTGTGATTCTGTGACAGCGCCTCTGTCCCTACCTGCTGTTTCTTGCTAACTTGGAACTTAGAACTAGAGGGAATGGTTTTAAGCTGCGTCAGGGGAGATTCAGGCTGGACATTTGGAAGTATTACTTTTCAGAAAGAGTATTCAGGCATTGGAATGCACTGCCCAGGGAGGTGGGGGAGTCACCGAGCATGGGAGTGTTCAAGAAATGTTTGGATGTGGTGCTGAGGAATATGATTTAGCCTGGAAGTATTGGGAATTGTTGGACTAGATGATCTTTTCCAACCTTGCTAATTCTGTGATTCTCTAATGGTGTGGGGCATCTGTTACACCCGTCTTGCAGCTGATGGTTTGTCTCATGCTGACAGACCCATGTGGTGGATAAGCTGGGAGCCAGTCTGCTGCTGTGCCGTAAGCCTGTCTGTTACAGGAGAAAGGTCAGTCAGCACTGATGTCTGTGTCAAGTCCAGAACGCAGTTGTGTCTTGGAGCTGACCAGATGTGCTTAATTTCTTCCTCTACCCTTTCAGAATTGCTCAGGAGTTTGATTCAGCATCCACACTTGAAAATCATGGCAATTGTTATTTACTAAAATATTTTTGTTTCACATCGTTGTGTGTGCTACATAGGTTGCTCTGAAAGTAATGCCTCCTGTTTATGTCTGTGGAAACTACAACAGTTAGATCACTTGGTAGAGCAAATGCTCCGTTACCAAGCACTGTTCTTCAGCATGGTAACCACCATTAGCAATGCATTTTCATGTGTGCTAAACTTTTATGGAGCACAAAGAGTGGATGTGGGCACAGTGAGGCGGTGGATGCTGCGTTTCAGCAGTGGTGACAGATGTCACCTCTGCTGGTGCAGATTTACATGAGGGTGGTATGCAGGCCCTCGCTCAGCAGCCATGTCATAAAATACACAGAGCCCTGTAAGTCATTTGTATAGACTTACTTCCTTCTGTGTGTGGAATGACAGGGTTGGAGTTTTTTCAGTGAGTTTTGGATCACCATAAGCAGATCATTCAGCCATTCTTATATAAAGCAACACAGTGGTGGGTTGAATCAGCAATGTGGATATAGGTACTTTGCTAGGTTGAAGACAGGATACTAATGCAATCTTTGTAGAGCTGGCCTTGTTACTCTGTTACAGTCACTTCTGTGGCAAGAACAGTTTTCTTCAGCAAGTTTCTGCCTAGAGTTTGTTTAAAGCCTCTCACAAAGCCACTGTCAGAATCACTGGGGAATCAGAATCACCAGGTTGGAAAGGATCTACAAGATCATCCAGTCCAACCGTCACCCCAATATTGTAGCTACAGCAAACACTAAACCAGATCTCGCAGCTAAGTTGGACAGTTCTTCCAGATAATCAAGAATGTCTAAGAAATATCTAGCATTTTTAACAAAGTTTTCAGTTGCTCCGTTTAGAATTGCTCTTTGCAGCTGACAAGGCTAGGCTGTTAGTGCTTATTGATAGGCTAGTATTGCTATAGGTTGCAATATGGGTTGTTAATACTTTTCAAGTGATGAGAGCATATTACATTACAAAGTAATCTCTTCCCTGGAAGGTGGGTGCAATCAGCAGCAGCTTTTGCAGTACAGTTTTCTGATTCTTAGGCAAGTAATAACTCATCCTCCCTGATCACTGGGAAACAAATGCTGTGAGATGAACACCTGGCAAAGCAGAAACTTCAGATGAGCTGCTCTGAGTTAAATTGACAGTCATCAAGGTTGCTAATTGCTGGTGTTTTCCTGTGTCATTTTCAGGCACACACAAAGAATGCCTTTCACAGCTGGCATTTGGCATATTAGTGCATATGTGAATGCAATGTAACACTGATGACTACTTCAGTTGTATGGAAGAAACCCAGAATTCATTTAAGCTGCTGCTAACTAAAGATCCTCTATTTTTTTTCCTGCAGTTTGAAAATGCTGTTAGGTCAGAGAGTGAGTTGTGCTTCAAGTGATCAAACCTGCTGGAAGTGTTGAAGAAAGCTGGGGGTCCCATTTCCTTCTGTCTGTAATTCTGTAAAGCGCTCCCCCTGCAGTGAAAGGCTGAGCGAGCTGGGCATGTTCAGCCTGGAGAAGGGAAGGCACAGGGGAGACTTTGCATTTACCTTCCAGTACCTAGAGGACCCTACAGGAAAGCTGAGTTTGACTCTTCTGCAGAGATTGTAATGTTAGGACAAGGACTGATGGCTTCAAGCTGAAAGAGTGGAGACCTAGGTTATGTCTTAGGAGAACATTCTTTATTCATGAGGCGGTGAGGCCCTGGCTCAGGCTGCCCAGAGAAGCTGTGGGTGCCCCAAGCCAGGTTGGAAACACCTCTGCAGCCTTGAGTGTACTTTGTTAGTCCAGGCAGGGCTGCAGGGACACAGGCAGTGCAGTGGGGATGGGCACTGAGAACATTGGGACATGGTACAGCCCAAGAAAGCCTCAAAGTGTCTACATCTTGCAAACACCCTTAGCCAGAGGCTGCGTATGACCCTGCAGAACACCAGCACACTGAAGCTCTCCTGCCTTGGCTGCTTTTGTGGTGGTTGTGGTTCAACACTGACACATTTTGTAAGGCTGTTGTAGCTGAAAAGTAGTGCTAATTCCGGCCTATAGGAGAAGGAGCTTCTGTGTCTTGTGCTGGTGGGTTCCTGGTGTTCTGCAGGGTCTCTTGTCTACAGCTCTGTACACCGATCAGGTCATCCTTGAATATTAAATGGTTCCCTGGAGCTCTACTCCTTGCAGGAGGAAGAGTGAGTTGAAAGGAAGTTGACCAACATCCAGGTCCCTCAAGCATAAACAGCTACAGCAGTGATGGTCGTCTAAAAGGAGAGGAAGAAATAATAGTTCTTTGGTGTTGGGGCAATTGCAGGGCCTCCCTGCCTGCTTCTCCTCTTCTTCCTAAACTCTCCCTAGGCCTTGCTTTAACTCCTGAAGCCATGGGCAGCGTGTTATCTCTGGTGTAGCACCTGGCCCATCTCAGAAGCAAGCAAAGAAGACAAATAAGTAGATGTTCAGCAGACCATTTTTGACTTTCCAGAGAAGCCCTCCTCCAGACTACAGAGGAGGAAGTCATAGCATGGTGGTGGGTGGAACAAAGTAGGTCATTAGTTTAGCCTGACGTGCGAAGGCAGGCAGCTGTTTAGCAGCACTGGTTACTAGAGCAGCAGTGTCCTCTATGGAATTTCAGATTCTGCCTACTGAGGCTTGTAGCTGTTTTTGCAGTTCCTCTATGATCCTTTTGTCCAGTTGCCCGAAGTCGCTGCGTTTCAGGGTCTGCTGCCTGGTTCTTCTGTCATTCAGAAGGAATGCAGAAAGGATTTCCTCACTTTCCCATGCATTACAGTGCTCTTAGAGAAAATGTGCAGAAATAAAAGCCATCTAAAATATCTCTGTCCTGATACCGTTTTTGTTTGAAGATGCCCTGCTTTACTTTCAAATATACATTTGTAGTGAGAGATAAATAAAAATCACTTTTTATCTGTATTCCTGCATCTTAAAAGAACAGTTTTGTTTCAAACTCTTCAATTTTATTACATATCTTAATCTGCAGGGATAAGGGAGATTGACAAAGTACTTATTGAATCTCATCACGCTGCTTACTTCAGGCATTCAGACATCGCAGCCTTTGTGTTGCTGAATTAAGGGATTTTTGATGCCTCAGTAAGACTGGACCCTCAGCATTGTTAGAAGGCATAAAATGCAATTTCCTACAGCTTTTAATTTACCTAGGAACCAATTAAAGTCTGAGGCAAATGCTTCTCAACCATCTCTGACTCCTGCTGGCAGGAATTCCTGCTTTTCTGTGTTTTCATAAAGCTCCATTATTTTTAGTCAGGGAGAAGGGTTCCTAGTGTAGTACAATACACACCAAAATCTTCCTCCAGCTCATACCTGTGAAGTGTTGTGTGCCTTAGAGGAGTGGTAGGCCGGTGAGTACAGCTGCATCTTGTGCTTGGGAACATCATCTTGCTGCTCCTCTCCAGTCTGGCAGCTGAGAGAAGTAGGGAATGCTTTGTCAGATTTTGCATGACCTAATGACTAGATTTTTATTTTTTTAATTGTATTTTTTAATTAAACTGGGGTTAAATATCTTACTGGAGAATATCTTTAGAGTTTGGACAGAAGTTAACAGGAGAATGAATGGCATTGTGCAGTTTGCAGTGGAGCTGCCCACGATAAGTCTGGCACTGGGGTAGCTGTTATGCTGTTAGCTACACCACAGTCTGTTTTTCTCTCCCATGTGTTCCTTTGGGAGACTGCTAGTTCTGATACAGCAACAATGTGGCAGTTGATGAACCGGTTATTGTTCATCCGTCTTTTAGCCATCCTCTTTCATTTTTAAACCCAATCCCACTGTGATTTAAATAGAACCTCAGCCATTTTTAATATTTTCTTCTCTTCTGTTTTATAGGATCATGGATTTTCCGGGACACTTTGAGCAAATCTTTCAGCAGCTCAACTACCAGAGGCTTCACGGCCAACTTTGTGACTGCGTCATTGTGGTGGGAAACAGGCATTTCAAAGCCCATCGCTCTGTTTTAGCAGCATGCAGTACCCATTTCCGAGCTCTCTTCACTGTAGCAGAAGGAGATCAAAGCATGAATATGATTCAGCTGGATAGTGAAGTGGTGACAGCAGAAGCCTTTGCTGCTCTCATAGACATGATGTACACTTCTACACTTATGCTTGGAGAGAGCAACGTTATGGATATCTTGCTGGCTGCATCTCACTTGCATTTGAACTCTGTAGTTAAAGCATGCAAACACTACCTTACTACCAGGACACTGCCGATGTCTCCACCGAGCGATAGGGTTCAAGAGCAAAACGCACGCATTCAAAGGTCTTTCATGCTTCAGCAGCTTGGGCTGAGCATTGTGAGCTCTGCGTTGAATTCCACTCAGAGCTCAGAGGAGCAGCCAAGCACTATGAGTTCCACGATGAGAAGCAACATAGAGCAGCGCTCTGCTTTTCCTATTCGCCGCCTCCACAAGCGTAAGCAGTCTTCTGAAGATCGGGCCAGGCAGCGAATGAGGCCTGCCATAGATGAGGCTGTTTCTGATGTGGCTCCAGAGAGCGGGCAGTCAGTTGTTCATTCACGGGAGGATTTCTTTTCACCAGATTCACTGAAGATAGTGGACAACTCTAAGGCTGATGCTGTCACTGATAACCAGGAGGATAATAACATTATGTTTGATCAGTCTTTCAGTGCTCAGGAAGACACTCAAGTACCCAGCCAGTCTGACAACAGTGGAGGAAACATTTCACAGATGTCCATGGCATCGCAAGCAACACAAGTGGAAACCAGCTTTGACCAGGAGGCTACATCTGAGAAAAACAACTTCCCGTGTGACAATCCAGAGGTCAGCATAAATGAAAAAGAGCACATGAGGGTGGTTGTTAAATCCGAGCCCTTGAGTTCCCCGGAGCCTCAGGACGAGGTGAGTGATGTCACCTCCCAAGCAGAAGGCAGCGAGTCTGTTGAAGTGGAAGGAGGAGTTGTGAGTGCAGAGAAGATAGAGCTGAGTCCTGAGAGCAGTGATCGCAGCTTTTCTGATCCGCAGTCTACTACAGATAGGGTGGGAGATATCCATATTATGGAGGTGTCAAATAACCTGGAACACAAGTCTACTTTCAGTATCTCAAATTTTCTGAATAAAGGCAGAGGTGGCAGCTACGGTGCTAGTCAAACTACTGATGACAACATTCCAAATACAACAAGTGACTGCAGAATGGACAGTGATGCTTCTTTCCTGATGAGTCCAGAGTCAGGACCTGCTGGTGGTCATTCATCTGCCACAGTCTCTCATGTTGAGAATCCCTTCAGTGAGCCTGCAGAGTCCCATTTTGTTAGACCAATGCAGGATGTGATGGGTCTCCCCTGTGTACAGACTTCTGGGTACCGGGCTGCAGAACAGTTTGGTATGGACTTTCCAGGGTCAGGCTTAGGCCTGCATTCTCTCTCAAGGGCAATGATAGGCTCCATAAGAGGGGGAGTCAGTAGCTCTCCTGGCTACCGCCGCATAGCCCCCAAAATGCCTGTTGTAACCTCTGTCAGGAGCTCCCAGCTGCAGGATAACTCACCCAGTTCCCAGCTGATCATCAATGGGACCACTTCTTTTGAAAATGGGCATCCTTCACAACCTGGTCCTCCACAGCTGACGCGGGCATCTGCAGATGTTCTTTCAAAGTGTAAGAAAGCCTTATCTGAGCACAATGTCTTGGTTGTAGAAGGTGCACGCAAATATGCATGTAAGATCTGCTGCAAGACTTTTCTGACCTTAACGGACTGTAAGAAACACATCCGTGTGCACACGGGAGAGAAGCCTTATGCCTGCCTGAAGTGTGGCAAACGGTTCAGCCAGTCCAGCCACCTTTATAAACATTCCAAAACGACCTGCCTGAGGTGGCAGAGTAGCAACCTACCTAGCACTTTGCTTTAACTGCTCGCACCTCCCAGCCTGAATGAGAGTGCCAGTACAAACTCTTAACTCTCCGAAGCACTGCAGGAGCATTAACACTATTTTGCTCAAGCTGAGAAGCTGCTTTCGTAGGTCTGTGAACAGTTGTGTGTGGTTGTGCCACACGCTAAAGTCTTGATTCTATAAATTGGGGATAATACCATACCTACCTCACAGGGGTGTTGTGAGGATTAGACAACTGTTAGCAAATAACTTTGAGGTCCTCAGAAGTCTGTAGATACGTAAAACGTTATTGTTATGTACATGCAGACTTGGGGCTCAATGGGGATAAGGTCCCTACATAAAATTTCCTTTGCAAAACAGAGGGGTGGGGATTGAGTGAGAGTGTAGTTGTCTCACAGAATCATAGAATGGCATGGGTTGGAAGGGACCTTAAAGTTCATCGTGTTCCAACCTCCCTGCCATGGGCAGGGTTGCCACCCACTTGATCAGGTTGCCTAGAACCCCATCCAACCTCCATGAATGGGGCATCCAGAGCTTCTGTGGGCAGCCTGTTCCAGTGCCTCACTACCTTTGATAGTGAAAATTTTCTTCATAATATCTAGTCTAAATCTACTCTCTTCTAGTGTAAAGCCATTACTCCGTGTCCTACCATTACAATCCCTGAAGAAAAGTCGCTCCCAAGGTTTCCTGTAGGGCTCTCTAGGTATTGGAAGGCTGCAGTGAGATCTCTCTGGAGCCTTCTCTTCTCCAGGCTGAACAAGCCCAGCTCTCAGCCTGTCTTTGTCAGAGAGGTGCTTCAGCCCCCTGATATCTTCATGGCCTTCTCTGGATCCGCTCCACCTGCTCTGTGTCTTTCTTGTGCTGGGGGCTCTAGGCCTGAATACAGTACTCTGGCTGGGGCCTCACAAAGGCAGAGCAGAGGCAGACAGTCTCCTCCCTGCCCTGCTGCCACCCCTCTGTTGATGCAGCCCAGGAAGCATACGGCCATCTGGGTTGCAAGCGCACACTGCTGGCTCATGCCCAACATTCTGCCCACCAGGAGCCCAAGTCCTTCTCCACAGGGCTGCTCTTAAGGAGTTCTTCTCCCTGTCTTTACATGTCCTTGGGACTGCCCCTATCATTGTGTAGCACTTGACCTTGTTGAACCTCATTAAGTTCACATAGGCCTCATTCTCAGTCTTGTTCAGGTCCTTTTGGATGGCATCCCTTCCTTCTTTTGTGTCTACTGCACCGCTCAGCTTGGTGTCTTCAGCACATGTGCTGAGGGTACCCTCAATCCCAGTATCTTGGTCATTGAAAAAGATGTTAAAGAGCACCAGTCCAAAGATGGATCCCTGGGGAACACCGCTCATGACTAGCCTTCAGCTGGACGCAGAGCAGTGGACTGCAACCATCTTGCTGTGAACATCCATCCATTTCCTTATCCACTATGTAGTACACCCTTCACTATCTAATTAAGAGATAAGGATGTGGCTAAGGACCACGTCAGAGGCATTCCAGAAGTCCAGGCATTGGTCTTTCCCTGTTCACTGATGTTTCTCTATCATGAAGGCCATCGGATTGGTCAGGCACAGTCTGCCCTTTTTGAAGCCATGCTGGCTGTCTCAGATCACCTCCTTGTCTGGCCTGTGCCTTAACGTAGCTTCCAGGAGATCTGTTGCACGATCTTCCCAGGCACAGCCGTGAGGCTCACCAGCTTCTAATTCCCCCCAGTCTTCCTAGGTTAAAAAATGGCTCCTTTCCTTCCTTAAATAATGGGTCACTGGGGATTTCACCTGTCAACACTGGCTTTTCAAAAATGATGGAGAGTGTCTGAGCAGCCACATCATCCAGCTCCTTCAGGACCCCGGGGTGCTTGTCATCTGGCTACATGGACCTGTACATGTTCAGTGTTGTCATGTGGTCTTGAACTTGCTCTTCTCTTACAGCAGGAGGGATTTTGTCCCCACCAGCTGCTGCCCAGGGGTTCAGGGATGTGAAGGTGCACAGATACAAGAGACACAGGAAGCCTGGCTGCCAGTGAACAGGCCAAGAACTCATTGAGTACCTCAGCCTTTTTGATCTCTGTCGAAGCCAGAGCTCCCTTCTCACTATTCAGAGGAGATACCCTCTCCTTGGCCTGTCTCTTCTGTCCTATGTACCCCTCCTGTTAGTTTTCACATCCCTTGCCAAGTGCAGTTCCAGCCATGCCTTGGCTTTTCTGATCCCATCTCTGCACATCCTGATGGCATCCCTGTATTCTTCCCAGGCCACGTGTCCCTGTTTCCACTGCCTGTGCATTCCCTTCTTTTCCCTCAGTTTGACCAACGGGTCCTTGCACAGTCACTCCAGTTTCCTGCCTCCTCTGCTTGATTTCTTTTACTTGGGGATGTAGAGATCTTGTGCTCTCAGAAATATGTTCATAGAGAGCTGATGGCTCTGTTTTGTTCCTTTTCCCCCCCAGGACAGCTTCCCAAGGGGATCTCATCCAGTAATTCCTTAATTAGCTGGAATCTCTCTCTGCTGAAGTTCAGCGACCTGCTCATCTCCAGGTCCATGTTACCATGAACTCAGCCAGGACACGGTCACTGCAGTGCAGGCTGCCTCCAGTCTGACCCTGTGTGAAGCTCCAGTAACATTTTGCTTCTGCTTGGTTTGCCTAATTCCTGAGCTGGGAAGTTGTCCCCCACACGTTCGTGAAGTAACACATTTCGAGAATGAGAAACTGAAGTGCAAATTTCCTATTTTTTTTTTTTTTCTAAAATATTTTGTAAAAGTGAAAGCATTTAAATAAATAACCTGCAGAAGTCAAGCTGTTGCATTAGGTGTGAACAATAATGCAAGGAGCTGTTTGCTCCAGCTAATGCAGGTTGTGTATCTTGAAAAGAAAACCAACTTTGGATGCATCTGTCTGACATAGAATGCTTTAAAGTATGCTAATTATGAAAATAGTTTAGGGTTCTGAATGTATGTTTGCTTGTTTTGTAGTAAAAAACACTGTGTAATGAAGGTGCTTAAATTAAATCCAAGAAAAAGTAAATTTTGGACTACCAGATGTATATATATACTTGGAATACTGCAAGATCTGGATGTTTCACCAATATTTTTCTGTAGAAACTTGTATTAAGTGATAAGTGAAGTTTGTTTCTTGTTTGTGCTATTCTTAGCAGTATTTTAACCAATTTGTATTTCCTATCTTAAAATTCCATATACACAAAAGTCTGAAAAAGAGCTTGTCTTTGTCTGCTTTGTTGTTTTCTGCAAGAGGGAGTTTGTGATGGTGTTGGTACGTGAAATCGCCTCTTGCTGCTTCCAGACATGCCCGCAGTCAGTCTGATCCACGCTGCTGCCCAGGCACACCTCTCTTTTTTGGCACTCTTTAGCTTCAGGCTTTGATTTCCTCTCCTGGACACTCACTTCCCCTCTCAGCTGCGGGTTGTCCCTCAGAGCAGAGCAGTGGGGATGGAGCCTCATTATCCATGTTTACTTACGTCTCTATGTAAAGTGTAGCTATCAAATCCAGTCTTTCTGTTTGAAGTAGTGTCATAAATATACTTTTCCACAACAACAATTAAAAAAAAAAACCCTAGGTTACTTTAATTAAAAAAGAATAGCACTGCATGCTTTGTAAGGCAGAAATTCAGTGATCTTTATTCTTCAGCAGAACTACATAAGTCATGTTATCACTCCTCCCCTTTGATGCCATTGTAACTAGTAGCATTTGCAGTCTCTTTTCTTTGTTAAAGGTGCACATGAACTACCAGCTTTCACATCCTGGGTCTCTGCAAGATGGTATTTTAGTCACAGAGCAACTGATTCCTATTGATATAAACGTATTTGCAAGCTTTCTCCTTTTCCTTTAAATTCTGTGGGTAGTAAATGTATTCAAGAGTAGAGTAATGTCCTCTACTCGGCAGTTTTAAGGAGTCTGTGCTCCATAGTGGATAATCTTAAACATCTTGGATTTCCATTTGAGGAAACAATGTAAAATCCCCATCCAGGGTCCCGACAGTCATTCAGCAAGATGAGGTGTGAAAATCATCGAGGCTTCCAAACCAGACACCATCAGACCAAAGGAAAGATAGGAGAAGCTCTGTATTTGACTTATATGTGCAACAGCAGTGAGCTAAGGGGGGATGTGTGGGGACCCCTCTCCATGCTGAGAAGAAGACTGCCAAATGTCTGCCATGCGTCATTGGCACCTCGAGCAGCCAAGGTAAGGAGGAGCGTGGAAACACCACCAGTGCTTGGGTTAACTCCTTTGCTTAGTGGCTGTATTCCGAGCTCGTGATTTTTAAGGATGTGCAGAAATGTGCCACGTTTTCAAAAGGCAGCAGGATGTGCCACATGTAGTTTGATAACCATTCTGGTATCAGGGGACCAAAAGCACTGAGGCATGCTAACCAATCTCACGGAAACATCAATAAAAATGTGGAATTTGCTACCTTACTGTTTTCTTGTCATGCCTTATCAGGAGCACTATGGCTGATTATATCTCCTCCTTGCATTTCTACCAGTTTGTTGAGGATTTTTCTAGTTTTTTTCTATTTTCTTTTTTCACTACTTCCTACGGTGCTTCTGAAATCCTACAGCACAGCAGTAAAGAAGCTGTGTGAGCAAGGAGATTAATCAGGAGCTAATGCTGAGCAGGTAAACATATTAAACTGTACTTCTTGACTACTTTCTAATAATACATTTTCACACTGAAATGTCAGACCTGGTGTGGGAGGACTTTCTTAAATAAAGGCTTGTATTTGGAGCATCCTTGGAAGGAGCAACCTCAAGTTGCATTTCTTCATCCCCTCCCAGTGCTTCAGGAGCGCAGATGTCTTGCTGCTCTCCCTGTCTTCAGGTATGAAGCAATATCTCAGAAGAACAGCTCCACTTGGCTATCCCAAACTGCAAAACGAGGAGCTTCTCACCTCCATGCCTGATAAAAGTTGCCCAATATCCCCCTGACTTTTGTTCAGAACTTTCCAAACGCTGCAGCGAGGTCCTGCCTGAAGATGTCAGCACTTCAGCGCTGTGAAACCTCCAAAAATCGTTCCTGTGCTGCTGTGTTCTGCTTGCTTGCTATCCTGGTGCATTTGCCAATGGACTGACAAAACAACATAGCTTGCTTTATGAAATCTATCAGTGCTGAGGAGACCGAACTGCTGTGTGATACGATAGTGCCGTTCATGTCTTGAGTAGGCATCGGTGTGGTTAAACAGATCTAAATAGAGCATAAAAGTAGTGCAATTTGAATACTGTTCTCATTTCTTCTTCATAACGTAACTGTAGCCACAGCTTGAGCTGCCCCTGCTGCCTGGCGAGGCTGGTGGTGATGGACAGCACCTGGAGGCAGGCAATGTGACCACACCATCATCACCATCACCGTGTTGTGTATGCACAGCAATTTCAGTGCAAAGTGCTGTGTAACAGCAAAACGTTCAACACTGAACCCTCCCTATATGGGCTGTCTAGAAGATCCTGGTCAGTGTCTGCTGGACTTGGGTGGGTACGGGCCAGGGAAGAGAGGAAATGAGTGACACAGATGAATTGGTACAGTAAAAGAATGTAAGCAGAGCTGCCCTCATCCTCATCCATGTGTCACAGATGGGGAAGATGAAGGCATGGTCACTGAGACAGCCAGCTGTGAGCACTCACTGGGAGCTGGGACAAGACTAAGCTCTGGTGGGCCCTCAGCACGTTGCACTCAGTAACAGGGTGGCTGTGTGCAGGGAATGCACTTTTTGATCTTAGAGGTCTATTCCTACAGTAATAGATGCTATAATGCAGACGAGGTCAGTGGGCACAGTGAGGGTGGGCTGGGTTGGCCTTGGGGATCTTAGGGTCTTTTTCCAACCTTAACAGTTCAGTGATGCTGTGATTCTGGATGAGAACTGAGAGCTCCAGAGCAGAGCTGAGGGGCCACCTCACACTCACGCACCAGCATTTATCTCCCCCATTTACAAGCACTTGAGACACCAATGGCTGGAGGCGTCTCCTTCCCAAGTGAAAGGCACACACCACTGTCACTGCTTCTCTTTAATTGCTATGGTGCAGTTCTCTTGCCATGGATGCTGTTGACTCCTCACTTGCAGAGCAGGGGCACAGGACCCACCTGCCCACTACCCCAGGCTGGCACACGATGCTGCATCCCTCACGGTGACCTGGTGGTGATGCTGGTCCAGCCCTCACAGCAGCAGCTCGTGGGGCATAGGCTCGCCCCGCAGGCCAGCCAGCAGGTTGTCAGCAGCCAGCACAGCCATGGTGCTCCGTGTCGCATAGGTGGCACTCCCGATGTGTGGCAGGATCACTGTGGGCAAAGAAAGGGTCACATCTGACAGACAATCCAAACTAACCCATCTATGGGTGAAGGCCAGCAGGCAGCAGTGCTCCTCCTTTCCACATCCAGACTTGGTACTCAGCTCCCTGCACAGACACAATGCGTGGCAGATGACAGAGAAACATGCAGAAAATCTCACACTGTGGCCTCATTACTGCACACCTCCACTCTCGTACAGGTACAAACCAATGCATACTGGGGCAACAGCCTGAGAACTGCTCAGGATATTGGGACCTGCAGGCTCCTGGGTGTGCTGGAAAGGTACGTGTGATGGCCAACAGCCCCTACAGAGTGCAGAGCTATGGCATGGTCAGGGCAGGGCAGGCTGTCCAGGCCCACATCCAGGCAGCTTTTGGTGATCTCTGAGGATGGAGATCTCCACAACCTCTCTGGGCAACCTGTGCCATTACTCTGACACCAGCAAAATGCAACCCACTCCTTTTAGGTAATGGTAAGAACCACGCCAAAGCTGCTTTAATGGCATGATTAGTACATCAGCAATGGCTGGGTACTTGCCCAAGCTAGAGAAAAGACTGCACTGCAGTCTCTGTCCATTTTAAAACAGACAGCACCTGTGGGGAGGGTGGAAACACAAAAACCTGACACACTGCTGAGTGAGGGAGGTGGGAATTGGCTTCTGCTCCCAGGTAACAAGATGAGGGGTGGTGGCTTCAAGTTGTGCCAGGGGGAGGTTCAGGTTGGCTATTAGGACAAACTTCTCAGAAATGAAGTGGAACAGGTTGCCAAGGCAGGTGGCAGAGTCACCTTCCCTGCAAGTGTTAAAAAAACATGGTGATGTGGGACTGAGTGACGTGGTTTGGTGGGGATGGGTTGATGGTTGGAGGTGCTAATCTTAGTGGTCTTTTGCAACCTTAATGATCGTGTGATTCTACTATTTCAGAAATGGACATCCAGTCATGGGCACAACCACACTTTCCCCATTGACCTCCCAACAGTTTGTCTACTGAAGAGATTTTTCCTCATATAAAAATGTCCTTCCTTAACAGAGGAATCTTGCTGCCTTCTGCACCCTCATGCAGAATTTTGGTCCTTCAGATGAAGGCATATGCACAGGGTTTCAGATTTAGGTTGCAGCATGACCAAACCAAGCACTCAGGTGCACAAGAGGATGTTGTCCATCGGCTCAGAGCACAGGAGATTGCCCAGATGAAGCATGGATGGCTAGGTAGGAACAGGCACCCTGCCATGCTAACAGCAACAGAGCTGCCAACAACCAGAGTTACTCTTTGCTTAGAAACCAGTGTTTCCACTGTGTTCCATTTCTGCCTCCAGATCTGCCTTGCCTGTGACCGAGATTACGGAATGCAGATCCATCTGAAAGATGTTAAAAGACAAGCCAGTCTCAATTGCTTTCTGGACTACTGAAATATCTCCCAAGATTATTTTATCTTGCACTGACTCTCCACATAGCACAACTGTTGCCTAGAAGCTGCTTAAATGCACGACCTTCCTTTCTGCCACAAACACTGAAGCTCTTGTTCACCATCTGCAGGCCCCCAAGGAAATTAGCCAGCAGGTCCTCTGCCTTGACAACGGAGACGGCTCTCCAAGCAGGAGGGGGCAGGGCAGGGACCAGGGCAGCCAAACACACCACTCACCACAGTTCTTGAGTTTGAGCAGAGGGTGGTCGGTGGGCAGTGGCTCCGGCGTTGTGACATCCAGGCCTGCAGCTGCAATTTGGCCACTGACTAATGCATCATACAAATCTTCTTGGTTCACCACAGCCCCTCTGGAAAAAAAACAGGAAGATGGGCTTGCACAGCTCCAGTCAGGCAAGTCCCCACAGTCATCTGCACATCCATCCCATTGGGGCTGGACACACGGACACAGCCCTGGGCAGGGACAGTGCCTGTCCACAACAGTCAAATCAACCTGACTCTGTATCCCAGGAGCCCTCACAATGGAGGGGGTGGGCTGTAGGGTGGGCAAATGTCCCTCCCAGCTGCAGGATGCTGACTGCACACACTGCCTGGACTCACAGAGTGCATCTCACAGCTGGCTCAGCCACCATAACCACCAGCAAGGTGCCACAAAATGGGGCTGCTGTCACCTGCTCGTGTTGATGAACACAGAAGTCTTCTTCATCCTGCTGAAGAAATTCTTGTTGCACATTCCCTGGGTGCTGGGAGTCAAAGCACACGTCACGATGACAAAGTCCGACTCCTCGGCCAGCTTTGTGAGTGGGACTGGGAAGAGAAACACAGGTCACAGCTCTGCTCACAGGCAGCATCACCAGGATGCCCCTGCAGCCCTTCTAACACATAAGGGGCACCAGAGTGAGAATGCTGCCCTGCAAAGGCTTTGCCAACCCTTCTCTGCAAATGGAGAGACAGGAGGTCAGGAAGACACGAAATGAACTGCACCAAGATGCTGCTACAGACACAATTACAGTGCTTTGTTTTTACATCAAAATTTACCCACAGTGAAACCTAACAGGCAGTCGTCCGTCCCAAAGGGGCGCTCAGACTGTTTGTCATGTTCAGACAACAAAGTACTGCTATGACAGCTTATATCAATATTAAATCTATTTCTACAGTACAGGTGCTGGCTCATACAACTTCCACTCTTCAGCCTGAGAGCAACAGCTTCCTCTGAGCAGTGGAAAACACAAGGAGCAGAACAAGGTCTAGCATTGACTATGCAACAAGTGGAAACATGCAGGCTTTGGACTGAAGAATTAGCTGACTGTTTGTTTCATTCATTTTACTTACCAAACTCAGCTTGGAACTCTGCAGCATTCTCTGGTTTTGGGCGACTTCCAGTGTACAAGAAGTTCTTGACCCCAAATGGCTTCAGACGGCGAGCAACCGCCTGCCCTAGAAATGAGAGAGAAGGTGCTGTGCACCTTTCAGTGTGCAGCTGGTTTAGCTGGAAGCCCAGCAGCTCATGGAAGCATTGCTCCTGTAGGGTGCTTTGTGAGGTACGTGTTGTGTGTGGGGTGGATGCTTTCTGCAGCTCCTCAAGGGAGTGAATGCTCAGCCTAGAGATATCAAACCTGAAGCCACTCTAAGCAGCAAGCCAAAACGTGAGGAAAGAAAAGGCAACCTGCTGACAAAGTCAACAGCTGAACGAGTGCCAAGCAGACGGTCCTGTACTTTGTCAAGCTTTCTGTTTGCTTAACTGAAAAGCAAGAGGCCAATGTCCAGTTTGCTGTAGCATGTGAGTATGGTGGATGCATGTGAATGAGCAAAGTTTTAAGGGTTACGCCTGATGGATCAAGAGTTGCTCAGAGAGGCTGCACAAAGCTTTCCTTGCTGTTCTAATAGGTTCTGAATAAGTGAGCACAGGGGACAAACCTTGGCTGAAGCTCTGGTGCTTCACACCTGGTGCAGGACACGCACTTACCTATTCTTCCCAGACCTATGATGCCCACCGTACTACCAGACAGCCCATAGCCACACATCCACAAGGGCTTCCAGGTTGTCCAGCCACCGCTAGCAGATAGAGTGAGAAGGAAACTGATGTTAATAAAACAGCAGGGGAAGGCCTGTTTCAAAACCCAGGACTTGGACAAGGAAATCACAAACCACAGCACTGTGGAAGGTGAACTCCTCTGCCACCGATGGGCGATGTGCACCCTGCTTTAAGCTAACTCTGCTGTCTGAAAGGGTGCTGCTGAGCACAGCCCTGGGACAGTAAACTCTGGCCATGTCCCCAAGAGCCCATAGTGGCCCTCAACCACTGATCATCTATCTATAGCACGCACAGAGCTGCTCAGATGATGCTTCTGTCCCTTTAGCAGCTCTTGAACAACTTGCCTTCACTGCTGTGGACTGACTGTGTCACCCTGCATGATTTTCATTGCCAGCATGGTGGAACTCTGGCTTCAGCCCCACGCCATCTGTTGGGTTTCAGGTGCATTCCCCTGCAGTGCCCGACCCTCAGCCCCACTCCAGCACACAGCTGCACATACTCACGTCTTCACCTCTTCCACCGCCTCGGGCAGCCGCCGGCACGTAGTGAGGAGCAGAGCCACCGACAGCTCCGCGGTGGCATCGGTGAGG
The DNA here is from genome assembly GCF_054131305.1 of Coturnix japonica. Taxonomy (NCBI): domain Eukaryota; kingdom Metazoa; phylum Chordata; class Aves; order Galliformes; family Phasianidae; genus Coturnix; species Coturnix japonica. Next base: position 78,615 of record NC_140702.1, read on the forward strand.
ACGTCAGGGGTGTACCCCACGCGGATCCCCCTGCAGAAAGCACCGGGCTCAGCTCCCAGCACTGCCGGACCCAGCATGTAAACCCTCTGTTTGCATGCTGAGCCCCCCTCATTGCATGAGCCCCCCACGCCCAGGAGCTTATGAAGCCACAGGGTGACATCCCTCCTACCTGCCACCCCCCCCATCCCGAGCCCTTCCAGCTGGGGGCCTCACTCCCCTCCGTGCTCCAAGCTGTGGGGTGCAGGGGATGGACGGCAGCCCCCCTCCTTCCCTTCTCCTTCCTTCCCTCCCCTCCCCTCCCGGCCGTTCAGCCGCACGGCACCGAGGTTACCGCTTCTTGATCTCGTCCAGGGCGAGGTGGTCGAACCCCACGGACATGGTGCTGATGACTTTCAGGCTCGGCCCTACAAAACACCGCCGCCCACCCGTTCATCAGCTCCGCACCGACACCGCCGACCCCAAGCCCAGCCCCAGCCCGTGGCCGCGCACCCACCAGCGGCATCCAGCACCTCGGCGTCGATACGGTCGGACAGGAGGCACAGCAGCCCCTGCTTCCCCGCGACCCCCAACAGCAGCTCGTTCCTCGGGACGGGCTCATCCGAGTCCCACTGCTGCACGCAGCATCTGCGGGGACACAGCCGTCAGCGGGGCCGCACTCCGCACAGCGTTCCCCCCTCTGCAGCCCCCCGCTCACCCCTTCGCCTCCGACAGGACCCGCATTCCCTGTGCGGGGATCCGCCGCGTCACGAACACCGCCATAGCCCGGCGCATTGCCGCCCGCAGCGCCCCCGCACGGACCGACGGCGGCCCGGCAGCACCGGGGGCGGGGATGCGGGCGGACCGGCTCCTCCTTCGGCGATACGGGACGTCGGGGCGGTCCCGTGCTCCGGAGCAGAGAGCTGGAGCGGCGGAGTTTGGTTATAAGAAGGTTAAGACGGCCCCGTGGAAAACAAACCCTTACAGGGTCTTACAGAATCCCCAGGTTCTGTCTGTGTTGCGTGCTCAGCGTGTAAATGTAAATGTAAGTGAGGTCTCTGCTCCGACTGATTGCACGGCCCTGTGGGCAGGAGCACAGATAAATAACCCTTAGGAGCCCCCGATTTTATCACACTATCCATCGCACTGTCACGGCACCGGAGGTCACTGCAGAGCCGGGCTCACACTCATGGATGATGTGTCTGTACGTGTCCCTGGGCTCCATCAGGCTCTCCTCACATCCCTTGCTGCCTCCTAGAGTCCTCTCCAGAATCTCCGAGGTGCTGCCCACCGTAGCTCCGAGCCATCTCTGACCCCGCAGTGATGGTGAGGATGTCCTTTATGCAGGAAGGACTCCTGGCACTGCTGTACAGCGCCATGCTGTGCCACCAGCACTGTATAGTGACAGCCTGTGCTGCTCTTGGTGGGCTCTGAGTGCATCCCTGTGCCACTCTGCTGCCCTCTCTCAGCCCACTCCCATATGCAGGCTGCACCCAGCCATTACCTGTGTCTCCTATCAGCACACCCAGCTCGCAGCAGGGCTGGCATCATTGGCTGAGTGGAACAGACAGCTCCACCTGCAGCTCCAGCTTCGTCTCCTGCTCCCCCTGCACAGATGCCTGGAGGACTCAGGACACAGCAGTCTGACACATGGCCTGCACAGCAGGGCTGACCTGCTGCCTGCCTGGAGGAGGATTGCTGCCACCAGCAGCCCTCCATCACCACGGTGGAGATATGGGGCTGTCACTGCTTGATGGAGGCTTAGCAAGAGAGCTGGAGAGAGCCGGAGTGTGCAGCTGTCTGATCTCAATGGCTGTTTAGTGGTAAACCCGGAGAGCAGGGACTCACGGTGCTTTTCTCTGGCACAAATCATCTGTGCTGTGTGAGCTATCAGCTCATCTAACAAGTCTGTATTCTGCCGGTGGGATTTTCTTTTATCATGATGCACGCCTGCTCCTGCCGTCAGCGTGCTGTCAGATTAGGCCAGCAGAGGCCATTGTACTTTTTCATAATTGCTTGAAATTTCATTGTGCTGTGTGGAGCTGAGTTATCATTAGCACTGACATCTCCCCCTCTTATCAGGTGAGAATTCGTGTCAGCAGTGTGTGCTGCCCAGCACCCCAACCTTTCCCCTTCCCTTCCAGCCTCCCCATCCTGCTGCTGGAAGTGGAGCATGGCTGTGATGGAGTGCTGACAATAACAGCATTTTGGCCATGTCGTTTGTAACAGGAAACCACATTTATGTGAGAACACATTGGTTTATAGATTAATATAGATATAGATATATAAATATAGATACAGATATATAGATATAGATATAGATATATAGATATAGATATATGTAGAATGAAAAGTTTCACATATATACTCAAAACTATAAAGGCAGTAAATGGCAGAGCTTAAAAAAAAATGGCATTTTGCCTGTTTTAACTGCAAGCACATATAGGTCCTGCTGGAGTGCACTTATGCTGGAGCCGTAAGTGATGCAGGAGCCCTTTCCTCTCCCTGGTTTTATGAGAAGTAGGGCTGTGAGAAGGGTCAGATAATCAAAGCCCATGGGTTAATTTGCTCTGGCACTGCTGGTCCTTTACCCTTTGGTTGCCAGGTAGGCTGAGGGCTTTGCAGAGCTTCCTGGGGTGCTGCAGGCCTCGTAGGGGCAGTGGGGTGAGGCACAGGGTGAGCTTCCCTGCCCTTCAAGCCCCATCCCATCCTTCTCTGAGCATTCCCCGCTGCCGTCCCAACCCCTGGCACTCAGCAGAGGGGATCCCCTCCTCCATCAGTAGGAATCCATTGGTGTGCCAGGGGCAGTTACCTGCGGCAGGGCTGGGGAGGGGGACTCGGTGCAGTGCAGAAAACGAGCTGCTGCTGACAATGGAGCAAAGAGAGAGCAGCAGGCAGATGGCATGAATATTAGTGCATGGAAATGACGAACACTCTGAGAATTTCCCAGCGCACTCCTGGCTGGCTTGGGCCCGCTTTTATAATTAATTTATGGAAAGCACCTAAGTTGGGAATAAACACCATCTCACAAATCCCTCCTAATCTCCGCCTGTATTTTGGAGCGATACCCTGAAGGTATAGTTTCTTACAATGATTAAACTGTTTTCCTTATCAGAATTAAAAAGGGGTTTTTTGTTGTTGTTGTTGTTGTTGTGTTTTTTATTTCTTCATGCGATTGAACAGAGCATTAGTGGTCAGGACCGAACGCAGACCTGTTTTAGATGCAATCCATTGTTGCGAATGCCCGGATGGGGCATTTCTCCCCCAGGCTGCCGGATGCCAAATCTGTCACTGTTTCCATTTTGGATTCATGTATGTTAAAGCAAAAAATGTGATTTGATGCGTTGTCAGTCACCTGACGGCTCAGAAGCACTCGGGCATTAGCATAAATCTGGGAACTTCCTTTAGAAAAGAGATGTAATTTTCATCGAGCTGTTGCTTCTCATTGGTGGTGGAAGCAAAACCCCCCCTCCCTGGGGCAGGATGTGCAGAAGATGCCTGGGGAGGTGTCTGCAATGAGGATGAGGGTTATGTGCATGCTGCTGGGTCTCTGGGCTTATGCAGGCACTGGAAGCCTGCAAAGACCCGGGCTCAGCTCTGCATTTGGCTGCTGCCTGCATAGAGGCTCCCACCACTTCTTGGGCACCTGCATGGAGCTGGGGCTCCGCTGGCAGCAAGATCCAGGCAGCATCTGTGGACAGGGGGTGGGCTCTGCAGTGTGCAGGGAGGGAGAAGTTACGTGCCTTATCGAGTCCTGACATGGAAATCAAGGTAGGAATTACCCAGGGCACAACCTGCCCCTCTGATTTGGCCTTTGTGGCTCAGTCATGCATAGGAGAAGCCTTTTCCTTGTTCCCTCCAGCAGCATCTCCTTGTAATGGCTAATGGAAAAACATTGCAGTGGCAAAAGATTCTCTTACTCATAAACACAATGACAAGGCTAATCTGAGAGGCCTGGGGGGCCCACTCCATGCTGCTGCCTGAGTCCTCTCCTTGCAGGAGCACAGTGGCTCTCTTCTATGCATAGGAGTGCTGGGCTTTAAGGTGTCTCTTCTGTTTCTTTGGGAAAAAGAGAGCACGAGGAAGATCAGGTGTGGCTTTTGCATCTGGAACACTGCAGCCGTAATAAAATGCTTTGGAAGGCGTTTCACTCCTCCAAAGTAAGAAATCGTTTTGAATATTTTGCCCCATTAATTGCACGTTAGTTAAATGTGTATTTTTGTAACACAGATATTCGCTCACCTGCAGTTTGCTAAGCTGACAATTAAATGCAACCAGGACTTGAGCCCTTCCAATAAAGAGAAATCTACAGAGTCTCTGGGCAGCTTCTGGGTCTCACACTTGTGGTGATTTTTTTTCCTTATATCCAATCTAAAATGACCCTCTTCAGTTTAAAACCATTAGTCTCTGTCTTGCAGGAGACCACATAAAAAGTCTTGCAGAAGCTGAGGTAGATGAAAACCAGCTCTGCAGTTTTCCACTGATGCAGTCAGTCCATTGCAGAAGGCCAGTAGATGTGTCAGGCATGGTCTGCCCTTTGTGAAGCCATCTCTTACCATCTCTCTGTCTTCCATATGCCTTAGCATGACTTAAAGAAGGATAAGTTACATGACCTTACCAGGCACTGGTTCGGTCTGGCTGGTCAGTAGTTGCCAGGACTCTCCCTAGGAGCCTTTTTACACACATCTGTGATGCTCATTCAGTGGAGACTTCACCTGACAGCTGCGAGTTCCCAGATATGATGGAGAGAGGTTCAGCAACTGCATCAGCCAGTTCCATCAGGACCTGGGGCTGTATCTCACCGGATCCCATAGAACACTGTGAGTTCAGGTTCCTGAGGTACTTCTTGAATCTCATCTTCTCTCGCAATGCAATTCTTGTGTTGTTTCCCATCCCTCGTGGGATGGAATGAACACCCATCCCTGCTGCCTATTGTTTCTGAGATAGAAGGGCTCTGGGGCAGGACGTCCTGTACCCTTTGCCTGCTGCGAGCTAAGGCAGCTTTCCTGGACCGAGAGGGAAAGGGGCATCAGCCCCACATGTGGGGGACCCCAGTGGGATGTCCCAGCAGCAGGATCCAGGGGCAGGAGCGCAGCAGCTCCGCTCGGATGTGGTGATGCTTTCAGCAGTTGGTCTGGCTGCGGGCTTGTCAGAAACAATGCACTCACTGTACAGTACCAGATTGTACATCTCTGGGTTAATTGTAAGACTATAATACAAAGGACGTTAGGGGTTTGCTGGAGTTAAATTTTAATAGCAAGCCAGCACCCCTTTAATGACATTTTATACATTTAAATTGGGCATGATCCCTTTGGGAACAGTAATTTTATTCATAGAGATTATGTCTAATTTGAATATAAAAACACCACTAAAAAGATATTGGATTTGCTATTTTTTCACTTGCAGGAGCTTTGGATTCCAATCTTCCCAACTGACTGGAATGCAGTGGATTAAAAAAAAAAAAAAAAAAGGAAAGTTAAGGAGAAATAAAAGCCAACAACTCTCATCAGGCACCACCCGCTGCTCCTGGGCACCCCCTGCTCAGACTGTTTGGCTGTTTCCTTCAGCACAGCAGGTGTATGACATCAGGTCTTTCACCTGCCCATCTTTTGGCTGAGCTGCTGCCTCTGCCTGCCTGGTACCTGTGACATCCATCAGGTGGTGCCAACAAACGGCCACAGGCTCAACTCTTCTGAAGCAGATTCCTGACAGTTCTGTCACACTGGCAAGGTATTTCTGGGGGGGTGAGGGTTAGGAGTGGGTTGGGTCAGGGTTAGGTTTTGGGTTAGCGTTAGGGTTAGGGTCAGAATTAGGGTTGGGTTAGGATTGAGTCTGAGTAAGAGCTATTGTTAGGGTTAGGGCTCACCCCCCTAGGAAAAGGTAAGGAGCCCTGCTGACCCCTTGTTCTGCGGGCTGCAGACTCTCCCATTTGTCTTTTCTTACTACTTGCAGACTCTCAGATTTAAAATCTATGTGTAATCTTCACCAAGCTGTGGTTACTGCCCACTGTGAGTTACGGACCCTTGCACACAGCCAGCCTCTAGGGGAGGGCACACAGACACAGCATCTGTGGGCTGCTCCCATTCAGCTCTGTCATTCTTGCATGGGGTGCTGCTCCTAATCAGGTGTCTGTCCCGTGTCTGATCCTCACTATCAGACAGCTGCATGGGGATGCTGAGCCCTGTCTGTGCACACCTCTGTTCTGGGTGACCCTTGCTGTGCAAAGCACATGCTTGCCCTGCTCAGGAGGAGGAGAGCAGTGGGCTCACCATGGAGGTGTGCCAATGAAACACAGCCCCACTCCCACCCAGTGACGTGAATGAGCCAGCAGGGTCTCACACCCTTTGGATCACCACGAGGGCCCTGAGCACAGCGGGTTCCTGCAGCACAGCACTGTGATGCTGCTAAGTTAGCACAGCGGGTTCTGCTGCACCCTCCCCAAGCAGGGGCCGTTCCCTTCAGCACAGCGGAGGTGATAACAGTGCTGACACTGACGTGTGCCTCCGCAAGGCTGCAGCCTCATCTCCGAGACAGGATAAACTGTTTGGCCTTTGGACAAGATTATTTCTGTTCGGAACAGGATTGTTATCACTTAATTGAAAATAATTATCCAATGCAAATTGGCTTCAAGTTGGCAGGCTGAGTTGAAGAGATTGCACGCTTCCAAGCTGTCCTGAGCGGAGCTGTGCCAGGCTGCGTGGGGCAAGGTGAGAGCTGGGACTGCCAATGGAGTCTGTCTGAACCACACAGGGATTTGCCTGTCGGGCCGGCCCTGTGCACCCACCAGGGACATGTGCAGCCCTGTGGTGGGCTCTGTGCCCCCTCACTGCATGCTGTGAGTTCCATCTGCACAGCAGTGCCAACTGGGAGGGATCCAGCGCAACCAGCATCCCTGGCAAACTGATCCCGAGGGTAATGGAGAGCATTAATGAGCCAGCACGCTGTCCTCGAGTCTGAATTGCTGCATACAGAGGGTGCTCGTGGGTGTCACAGCTGCACTTGTGTCCTGAGAAGGGGACAGCTGATGCCACAGACAGCCTAGTCCTGAGCTAGGGATACGGAAACCCTCATAGAACCAGAGACATAGAACCATAGAACCTTTTCACATGGACTTTTGAAGGTCTAGTCCAGCTCCCCTGCAATTAACAGGGACACCCACAGCTCCATCAGTGTGCAGAGCTCCATCCAGCCTGATCTCCAGTGCCTCCAGGGATGGAGAATCCACCACATCTCTGCGCCCTGAGGTTCCAGTGCCTCACCTTTTCTTTCTTATTTCTGCCTGACTGTGTTCGGATGAGACGAGACCCCCCTGAATGCACCCAGTGCCTCTGCAGAGGCTCAGATCCGCCGCAGCACCCCGACACGGTTTGACCCGGCTGCTCGGCGCAAGATTAATTAAAGAAATATTTAAACGTGGTTTCATCAGGAGTGCAAAACACTTCAGTGGAAATCTCTGTCAGGAGCCAGCAGAAATGAGAGTGTGCTTTACCTGGCAGAGCACAATTAGACAATTAGACAGTCAAATATTGTCCCGGTTAAAGACTATTAATTTTCCTTACATTTGTCATGAATTAATTTTTATATTATTATTTTTTTTCTCCTGCCTGTATAAACAATGTTTCATTTATAAATACAACCGCTTCCTTTACACTGAAAAATTAAATTTGCTTTGATAATGAACCGAGGCACTAATAATCATTTTGCAATGCAAAAAAGTGCAATTACCGCCCGCCGTGCTGAGCTCACATCAGCGCTGACACAAAGCCTCGGCCGCTCGGTGGGACCTCAGCACGGTGCTGTGCCTCTGCTCAGCCTCACCAGGGCTGTGGGTGCAGCATCCGAACCACGACGCCCACAACGCATGTAGGTAAAGCTCTGGGGCTAAATGAAGAAGCACAGCGCACAGAAAACCCAGCAGAGTCCACTGCAAAGCTCTGAGCACGCACAGCATGGAAAAGGAGAGAGACCTGTCTGTGGCCATGGGCCAGCATGGAGGTATCTCCTCTCAAATGTTGGATGCTGCTCCTGCCTGGTGCTTGCTCTGGATGCAGTGTGACCTCACAGCACGTCCCCTTTGTGCCCATGGCTCAGAGCACTGCATGGCCCACTCGCAATGCATCAGTGCTCCCATAGCGCCGCATGGTGCTGCTCAGGCATGCCTGCTCAGATGAAATCCCAGGTGATTCCACCACACGTATGTATAAAGGCACGAGCCGTCGTGAATGCATACGTGTTCAATACATCTGCAAATATAACAGATGTATCCATGTATGTTAGGCAGACGTTGGTGAAAAGGAGGATTCAAAGAGGAGCCCGCCTATCTGCTCTGCTCTGTTAAAAAGAATACCTTTAATTCCTTCCCAGCGCACGCAGGCATCCCGCAGAGACACACACCTCAAATGGCAGCGCTGCTTCCTAACTCAGCCCTGCCGCAACAAATCACAGACCAAACGCTCCCTTCTCCCCTCTCACTCCAGGGACGGCTGCCCCCATTACCAAACAAGGCTGCAACCTTTTGATCCATCCATCTTGTCTCTTCCACCCAGCCCCGGCTGAGCTACAGCCACTTATTTATTCACGCAATGTAGGTTTCCTCATGCTGCTTCACCAGCGCACATCAGCTGTGACCTCCAGTCTGTGCCCTCTCCAGGGATAAGCATGTTTTTTAGTCCCAGGCATCTCTGGAGTAAAGAGTGACAGTTCTTTAAAGGAGGGAGTAAATAGCAGGTGGGAGGAATGACAGGCCAAAGCACATTTGAGTTTAATAGGATAAAATGGAGCTTGATGAAAGTAGCCCGGTCTGTAAGTCATCAGGTCCAGAACAGAATTTTAATGCTGTGCTTTCTTTTCAATAGCACTCGTGCAGCAACATCTCTTGCTGGTAGAAAATGCATCAGTCCTTCTTGTTCCTTCTGGCATCCTGCCCTCTCCACCTAATGCAAATTTAACTTCGCTATCATCACATGAACTTCTGTACCATTAATTAATTGCTCAACAGAAAGTCTAGTGATAATTACAGGAGGTATGGACAGCAGCCTGCCGGGATTGAATGACTCCAGTTTGGGTTCAAGGAGCACGAGGAAGAGATCTATGAGTGGAACCCCACAGTGTGGTCAGGGAGCGCCGAGCATCTGGACCAGACACTTGGCATGGGTTCACCAGCAGGTAAATAGAAACAACTTCCTTCCTTGTCCATGGAGTTTACTGATAGGCAGGGCACAATCTGCTCCTGGCTGGGTGTATACAGGCTTCTGTGGGGCCACCCAGCCTCTTGCATAAGCTACTGACTTTGCTTAAGTTCTCTGCCATTGGCTTCCCAAGACAATTCAGACACAAACCTGAAACTGAAAAAATCCATACAAGAGTCCAGTGTCAAATAGGACCGGTTAAGGTCCCTGAACCTCAGAGGAACTCCTCAGTTTGGACTCCTGGCCCATTTAATTCCTGTCAGAGTAGCTGGGTACCTCACATGGAAGGCTTAGGAAAACTCACCTGCTCCACATCACACTGGCATTGCACGTGGGCCAATTGAAGACATCAGTACCTCTGAAATGAAGTGGCCAATGACCCATCCTGTCCGGATCCCTCTGTAAGGCCTTCCTACCCCCAGGCAGATCCACACTTCCAGCCAACTTGGTGTCATCTGCAGATTTCCTGAGGGCGCACTCAGTGCCCTCATCTAGGTCATCATTACAGTAAAGGAGGAAAATCGCCTCCTTCTGCTTGCTGCTCACCCCTCTGTAGAAGCACTGCAGGATACCATTAGCCTTCTGGCCATGTGTTGGCCCACATTGGGTTTCTCATCAACCAATGTCTCCAAGCCCTTCTTCTTCAAGGCTACTCCCAGTCCACTCACTGACCTGCCTCTATGTATGCTTGATATTGCCCTAATCCACATGCAGAACCTTCTACATGGCCTTGTTGAAATTCAAGGGGTTCTTACAGGCTCACCTCTCAAGCTTGTCCCAGTCCCTCCTGATGGCATCCCTTCCCTCCAGTGTGCTGACCACATCACTCATAATTAATGTTAGTAAACATTAATTCAATGTAAATGCCTGAAGAGTTCATATAGCAGCCTCAAAAGCATGGCAGTATACCTTTTGCAATACTGCTGTCGCTTCTCACACTTGCTAGTCTGCTAAACAACCCACAGAAACGTGCTGGTAGTTGCTTCCTCCTGCTTTGCAAAAGTGGTGGTATAGTGCCGTGCAGGTCCTGAATCAATAAAGCCAGGAAATCTGTCAGTGCTGCGGTTTCAGCACTGAAAAAGGGAAAAGAAAATAGAAAAGAAAATAAGGGAAGCAGATGCTGCGTCCTTAAGTAGTTCTGCCCGCCCAATGAAAGACAATGTAGAACAAACAGTGGTTTTAGATATCCCCATGTGAATTTTTATTTGGATTATTCATTTGGTCAAGTATTTGTTATTACAAAACTTTAAACAACATAAATGTCCAATTTCAGAGTACAAAAATAACTGTCTTACAAATAAATTTAATTACTAAATTTTAGAGCACTGTGCCTGGAATCAAATACACTTTCCATGCTCTACCATTTCTGCGGACACACCTCCCACATCAAGGAGAACAGAGACGTATCTAACATGAGATGTAAACTCTGATATATTTTCTCAGCTGCTTTCTCCTGCTGTTCTAAACAGTCAGCAGAGAGATGGAATGCAGTCAGTCAGAGACTGACCACATATGGCACCTGGAGCTGTGGCACTGATGGTGGTGGCTCTACATTGCAGGGTGAGGTGGGAGACTGTCACTTCCCAAAGCGTAAAGCAACACCTTCAGAGCACCTTCTAGAAGAGACAGGACTGAACTCTGGAGAGTGGCTGATGGGAACGTGCACATCTCCACACATAGACCCCAGCTCCTGCTAATGTGAAAGCTTCCCTTCAGTGTCTGCACTGTGCCAAGATCCTGCTATCAGAGCTACATCTCACCAGAAAAGAAAGAAATCCTACCCAAAGCAGCACGGGCCTTCCCCAGCCCGGCCCTTCACGCTACAACACATAAAGCAAACTTACTCTAGGACTGCTGAAAAAGTGCAGTTATTCCAGACACAAACATCAAACGCTACCTGCCAAGTGAACAGTGCACAACAGACAAAGCATCTCTTTTGGAAGTAGAGAGAGATGCTTCTCGTGTGACTGAAGCCTGGGCATATCCAGCCCAGCTCAGAGACATACTCTAATTCAGTGTGTAAAGAGTCACAAAACAAAAAACAGACAGAGTCAGGACCAGTAACTGCCAGTGCTACCCATCTACCTCCTACCAGCCGGATGACTTCTTAGACTTTTTCCTCCTCTGTTTAATAAGGAATAAATTCTCATTGACATCAGGGCTAGAATCCCTCTGTTTTTTCCTTTTCTTCTTCCTTTTAGCAGCTTCCAGAAGTTGCTGGCTATACTCCTTGCTGCCATGTATCCGCAGAACGGACTTGTGATGTTTTTTGCTACCCCTGGATGTCTTCTTATGATGCCCTCTAGGGAAGTCGTCCTCCATCTCATGGCCCCTCTCAACATCACTTTTGTGTTTCTTTGCTCTCTGTTTGTCTGCCCAGGATGATGACTTCCTCTTGTGATACTCATCTTTGTTACGTTTACTGTGCTCCTCCCACGGCTCTTTCTTGCAGCTGCGCCCTCCATGCATTCCTTCCTGCCGTGGTGTCTCAGGCTGTACTGGCAGAAGGCCGGCTTCCTGCAGTTCTGTAAAACAGAGCAGCTCCCTTCAGCTCCTGCAATGGAAACCTGAAGCCCCGTGCCAGAGCCACTGCAGATTTCCCTGCACACGGTGACTCTGTTTGGTAGATTTTTTTTGTGCTAGTTTTTTACTGTCCATAGACACCAACCTTATTGACTTACAGTTTAAGCTTCCTCCCGCTCCTTTATTACTACTTCAGTGTCAGCAGAATTAAAACATCTGACAATGCTCACCTAGGGGCTTTGACATGATACATTTCCATGGTACACAGAGGAATACGGTCACAAATCTCTTACTGCTCCTGGAGTACCTTTTCAAATTCCTATAGCTTTTCCCAAGACATGGAAACAATTTGACTGCATTTCAGAAAGCAGCAAGCCCAGGAGGAAATATTTCACAGGACTGAAAATAAAAGGGCATCTCCCAAAACGTGCCATACCTGCAATCTTTCTTTTCAATCTGTTTGCTCTCCTCTTGAGGTCATATTCATCATCGTAGTAGTGGATGAATGGAGAAGCAGGGAACATGCTTCCGCGCATGCGCTGCTCCGTGCACTCCTGCAAAACACGTTTTAAATCACTAGATGAGGCTGAGTTATGATTTTATGGGAATCAAAATGAGATGGACTCTGCAGGTGTTCATCACCCTATCTCTACACTATCTATTCCACTTAATATTCCACACTGTTTCATTCCTGCATTTGTGACTTCTGCCACACGAGGCCTCTAAGACTCCCCTTCCCTAACATGTCCTTCTGCACTCCCCTCTCTCCATTTTAGAGGAGCAACACATAAACAATGCATTTCATACGTATTTCATCTCCTCACCTCAGCTTCAGATGGCCTTTTCTTGGATGAAGTCAAATGAAGAGTTGTGTTATTCTCTGCGGTGTCCTCCAAGGGAGCACTGCTGGGTCAGACTGAATTCCACTCAGTACACCCCACAAACACACCTCCTCCCTCACCTCTCCTAGTTCCCCACTCACCTCCTCAGGTTTAAGGTGAGAGGAAAGCTGCGAAATGACACTTGAAATACTTTTGTTTCATGTGAATGGCACCTAACGAAGAGCGTGTGCCCAGCACAGAACTTTCTGCCTACCCTGAACAGAAGAAAAGGTAAGCACTGCCATGGAAGCTACTGAAAGCAATATGGATTGGCTTGATGTAGAACTACCTCAAGACACATTTCTCCTTCTGTGATATCTGTGAAATGCAGTGGCTGGGATGCTACACATCTTTGGCTTGCCCTGCAGCTCTTCATCACTTCTCATTCTGCTCACTTGTTGACATGGAAGCATTAGTGAACCTGAATGCACGTGCCACCAAAATTAGCACTCCTCTTTTCTGCTGAAACAGAACTGCACTGAAAAATCAATCCAGCCATGTCCTACAAGCACTGTGCTGTGCCCTTCCTCCCAGGTAAGCTGCCACTGCTGCCACACACTTTGTACTGTTCAATGCTCTTGGGACAGTGTTTGTCATTGGAGGGGACACACAGAGGATGGAAAGCAGAGCCTGCTACCAGCCTGCAGGAGGAATTTTCTGTGTGACTGGCATATTGCAATGTGAATGCAAGGCACATCCGCGCTTACTGGTCAGCTCCTTATCCCTGCTGCCTTAAAACTTGCTGCAGCCCCACAGAATGAGCGCATCTTTGCCAAGGACTCTGAAACAGAATGGCTTGGAGGTGCGGATTGTCCAAAATGGACTATGAAAACAGACTATGGTCTACTAAAAAAATAGGACTTTTTCCCTTGCTAGCTCCATAGCAGATGCCGAGTTTAAAAATACAATTGCATTAATAAATAACAAAGCAAATACAGTAAATATAACTGCCAGGTGTTAGAAGCATTGGCAGCCATAATTACTTCAATTTCTGCCACCTCCCCCCCCGCAGTGTGTTCCACAGTGACCTTCTCACACAAACTGGTGCATTCAGCTCCAGGATCTACCAACTTCTTTGCTCTTGCATGAGTTGCTGGGAGTGGTCTGCCCAGCCAGGCTTCTAACGAAGAAGCAGAACTTCAGATGTTCCTAAACTAGATTGAATGGCAACATGAAAAGAAGCGGACTGCCGTGGGAAGCACTAACTGTGTTATGTCCACAAAACTAACAGCAACCTTCTCTTCTTGGTAGCCTGCTACTCCTCTGCTTTAAATGCTCAAGAAAAGCAATGCAGGAGAGTTCTTGCGGTGCAGAAATGGGGGAAAAATGTTAATGTTTATCAGTAATGTTTACTGATAACAATATTCTAATAAAACAAACTACCAAAAAAAACCCCAAAGCAAAACAAAAACCCTCGAAAAAAACCCATACTTTTCCCCTTTAATTATAGCCAGGATTTCTGAGCTCTGACAGGGCTGCTCACTGCATGAGTACAGACATTGATTTTGACCTCAGTTTTCTTAGTCAGTGAGAGCTACAAATCTCACACGTATTGCCTGTCCAGCTGGATCTCCATAAATATGCATAGCAGACCACCAGCCCCATTTCTGCAGCCATTTGCAAAGGGAAGGTTTAGTGATTTGAAGGCAAATACCCAGTGATCGTTATATAATGCAATGCACATCTGGGATGCTTTTCTGTGTGCATACCAAAAGATCTGGTGAGAATTTCTGCCCTTCTGCATTATTACTGACTTCTCAATTTTCATTCAGTCACTGCTGAGGCTATTTCTGCTCCTTGCATGCTAGGGAAAATACTGACTTATCTTTAACATTGATAGCTGTAAAATGTTGCTCTTGACTCACTTTATTCCCTGACTCGTGCTATACCATTTCTACCTATTCCATCCAAGTAATGATTATTGTCTCCTCTCAGGAATGTACTAATTATTCTTAAAGCTCATTTGTAAGCACGTATTGCTGCCTTCCTTGAATGCCATTTTTGAGGGAGTTGAGTAAACTGTTCCCCATTCCCTGCCAGCAAACACTCACTTTTTGCTCAAGCATGTCAATCCAGGTTTCATTTCATATCTTCATTTCAGTGTATACTTTACTGGCAGTGGCTTTATTCCCATTTTTGTTTAACAGGATTGGTTTCAGTGCTGCCTTTGTGAAAACTTTTATTTACTGAAGTCTCGCGTACCAGACAGAACGAGATGGTTGTCATGACTAAATTGCCAAAGTCCTGCACTGTCATCACATCTTGGAGCCATGTCTTGAGCAGACCCCCTGCATGCATCAAGTCGGGGATTTGGACTCCCATACCATAGCCAAGGTCGTGCCCGCAGTGCTTGCACTTCCCACAGGTAACACCAGTATGCTGATGCCTCTTACCTAGCTTGGACTGCAAGAGCCATTTATTTCCTGGCTCTTCCAAGACATCCGTGAAGGCAGCAGCGTGTCCATAATACACACAATGGCCTCAACATAGTGCTCAAAGAGAATGCCTTCATTTGTCTCCAAAGACTGCTTGGCATTGAAATTTTTCATCCCTCCTCTTTCAGATCAGCCAGGAGAACATGCTAGCAAACTTGCCCTACCTGTCTCAATTATTATCCACAGAGATTAAATATTTAGTCAAAAACAGAGGCATGCTTTTCAGCAGTGAACACACAGAGCAGGCAGGAAAGAGGAAGGGATTTGCTGACAATTTACTTTCTTAGCAGTAGGAAATAATAAACTTGACCCCCACACATGTAACCCTCGTTTCCTAGAATACTTGTGGCTACTGACTTATAAGAAAAAAAAACCCCTCTACCTTTTGAGCTAGATATCCGCAAGGCCAGAGCTGTGCTTGTCATGGTGGAAGGCTAGAAAAGGTGACAGAAGTCTGAACTAACCCTGGAAGATGCAGCACAGCTCCATTTTTACCACTCATGATCACCACCTCTGTACCTCACAGCATGCCATTAAGCTTAATTCAGCTGCTACAAACTGGGATCCTCAGAAGAGGTAGAAACTGAGAAAGCCTAAAATAGAAATTCCAGTTGCTGGGCTGACTGTTATAAACAACCTTTTGTGATGTTTGATGATATGGCAGGAAGGTTCTACTGTTTCATTCCATAAACCAAGTGAAAAAATGGGAAAAAAACACACCTCTGTTTAATGACTGTCCATTACATATTCTTTCTCCCCACAGACCCACTTAAAAACCAAACAACAAACCCGTCATAGTGACTTCTTTTCCACATCTTTAAAATTAGATGGGTGAAATCACTGCTCAAGGGCCTACACTGATTTCAGCAGTGCTGCAGACTCTCAAATGTTTCGTTAGAGCACCCCTGCGTGCAGCATTATCTTGACTCCCCCAGCCCTTTTCTCCAGCCATGACCTGTGGGAGAGGGATGAATTTCTATTCCAGAGACACACCCAGCACTGAGGCAAAGGCTGCTGAGACTTACATATCCAAAATGTCCTTTCCGGGAGCAGTTGTAGCAGTACACGGCGGCTGCGGAGTGCTCGGACTGGGAGCTGGCTGCTTTGATTGGTCCAGGGATTGTCTGAAAGACAGAAATTGGTGATGACGGGGTCAGACAGTATTACAAATGCTGAATTAAAAATAAATGACTACAAAACTTTATTAAGCTTGAATCTAACCATCCCTACTTGCTGTTGGGATACTGAGTTCAAAAGAACCACGCTACTGATATTTCTGCAACTTTGTAGAGCAGTTTAACCCTGAGCATCACAAATGAGATGGGAAGAGACATGTTCCAAATCCATTCCACCTGGCCATACTGTTTCGGCTCTGCATACAAG